>NC_035445.2:109801178-109928338 GCF_002127325.2 Helianthus annuus | reverse complement strand
TTCCTGAGGACATTCTTAATTGGAAAGTTAGTTCTAACAACAATAACATTGGTTTCAAAATAATGTCTTAGTTTAGTAGATGCCATAATTAGTGCAAGAATAAGTTTTTCAAGGTGTGAATACCTGGATTCAGCATCAAGTAAACTCTTACTTACATAATAGATAGGATATTGTGTACCTTCATGATCCTTAACAAGGACTGCACTTACTGCTTTTGAGGATACCGTAAGATATAAGGATAACACGTCTCCTTTTTCTGGTTTCATCAATGCTGGGGCTGAGGACATGTATTCTTTGAGGGCTTGTAAAGCATTCTCATGCTTTTCAGTCCACTCGAATTTTTTTTTTCTTTCTTAGGATATCATAAAACTCTTTACACCTTTCTGAGGATTTGGATATAAATCTGTTTAGAGCTGCTATCCTGCCTGTTAGCCTTTGCACATCCTTAGCGTTGGCAGGGGATTTGATATTCACCAATGCTTTGATTTGTTCTGGGCTTGCTTCAATGCCCCTCTGGGTTACCATATATCCTAAGAATTTGCCTGCCTTAACACCAAAGTGACATTTTGAAGGATTAAGCTTCATGTTATAATTATCAAGGATATCAAATGCTTCCTCCAGGTCCCTTAGGTGATCCTCAGCTTTTTTGGATTTCACCACCATATCGTCTATGTACACTTCCATAGTTTGTCCAATTTGATCCTTGAACATCATATTCACCAGCCTTTGATATGTTGCACCTGCATTTCCTAATCCAAATGGCATAGCAATATAACAATATAAACCGGTTGGGGTCATAAAAGCTGTATCCTCTTGGTCAGATGGTTCCATCTGAATTTGTTGGAATCTAGATGATGCATCCATAAAGGTTAACAGTTCATGACCCGCCGTTGCATCCACCATGGACTCAATGTGGGGTAATGGGAAAGGATCCTTGGGACATGCCTTATTCAAATCAGTGAAATCAACACATACCCTCCACTTTCCATTTTTCTTTTGAACAACAACCACATTGGCCAGCCATTTTGGATACTTTACTTCTCTAATCATACCTGCTCGTAGTAATCTTACTACCTCTTCCTGGATAATGGCATTTCTTTCTGGTGCAAACTTCCTCCTTTTATGATGGATTGGTTTAACTGACCTGTCAATGCCAAGTTTATGAGTGATAATATTTTTAGATATACCTGTCACATCCTCATGTTTCCATGCAAAGGTAGATTTCCTTCTTTTGAGGAAGGATACGATGTCTTCTTTCATTTGTCCAAGGATCCCTGATCCGATATAGATTTTGGATTCAGGATCATCAGGATCCTGGAGGATTTCGTCCACATCCTGCTCTCTTGCCTCCAAGACACCCCTTGGAGGATACTTTAATTGCTATTGCTCCCTTGATTTCGAAGCTGGTTTCATTGATGAGGTGTAACAATCCTTAGCCTCCTGCTGATCACTATCGATCTTGATTATTCCCCTAGGGCTAGGGAGCTTCACACATTGATGGTAGGTGGATGGGACTGCCTTCATATCGTGTATCCAGGGCCTGCCAAGGATAACATTACAACAAGACAAACAGTCAATAACACAAAATTTTGATAATTATGTAATCCTTCCACGTAAATTGGGAGTTTAATGTCCCCCAGGGTTTTCTTAGTTTCGCCACTAAATCCCACAAGCACGGAGGATCTTGGTGTGATGTCTGATTCAGGAATACCCATTTTCTTCAGAACATCAAGTTGGATAATGTTTACCGAACTCCCTCCGTCAATAAGGATCCTGCGGACAAAATGGTTAGAAATAAAGAGAGTAATAACTAAACTATCATGATGAGGATCCTGGATGTTAATTCTATCATCCTCATCAAAGGTTATGATTTTTCCTTCCGAGACACTTGATGTTCGAATAGGCCTTTCTCCATTATCCATTTTAGCTTCCTTTGCATGCCTTTTAGCTGCTGAAAATGATGTACCACAGATGTCTGATCCTCCAGAAATAAAGTTTATCACTTGTGCATCTGTCGGAGGGGCTGGATCTTTTTCAGGGATCCTTTCAGGATCCTGAGTCCTTTGCTTTTTTCTTCCAAACAACTCTTTTAAATGTCCCTTGCTCAGCAGATATCCAATTTCCTTTCTTAATGCGATGCATTCTTCTGTCAAATGCCCAAAATCCTCTTGATATGCACACCATTTTGATTTATCTTTAGCTGCGGCTGGTTTGTCATTTTTTCTGGGCCATCTGGCTTTTTCTCCTAGATTCTGCATTGCAAGGATTAGTTCATGGTTATGAACAGAAAAACAATATTCAGAAATCAGAGGATAATCCTCATCATCCTCTTCTTGGTCAACAGCATGCACGTTCTGGTTGTCAGTTCTATTGTAGGATTTGAATTTGTTGCTTTTGAAAGAGGATCCTTGCTTTTCTTGTTTTGAGGATCCTACTTGTCTCTCCTGGATCCTCTTGTCATCCTCTAGCCGGATGAACCTGAGGGCCCGAGTCCTTACTTCGTCTAGGTTCCTGCATGGTGTCATAACAAGATCATCATAGAACAATGAATCCCTAAGCAATCCCATTTTGAAGGCCTCAACAGCTGTGGCCATATCCAAGTTGGGAATGTCCAAGGATTCTTTACTAAATCTGGTTATATAATCCCTTAATGATTCATTATGACCCTGAGTTATCCTATATAAATCACTAGTCAATCGTTCAAATTTTCTGCTACAGAAAATTGATTATTGAATAAGTTAACTAAATTAGCAAACGAAGTAATAGAGTAAGGGGGAAGACTTAGCAGCCATTTAAGAGCTGGCCCAGTAAGAGTGGATCCAAACCCTTTGCATAGGCATGCTTCCTTTAACCTTTCTGGAATTGGATTGATCTCCATCCTCTCCCTGTATTGTGCTATGTGTTTCTCAGGATCCGTTGTACCATCATACAGCTTCATAGTAGGGATATGGAATCTTTTGGGTATCTCAGCATCACAAATTGGTGGTGCAAAACGAGATACCTTA
Source organism: Helianthus annuus (assembly GCF_002127325.2). Taxonomy (NCBI): domain Eukaryota; kingdom Viridiplantae; phylum Streptophyta; class Magnoliopsida; order Asterales; family Asteraceae; genus Helianthus; species Helianthus annuus. The sequence continues at coordinate 109,925,333 of NC_035445.2, read as the reverse complement.
TGGCTTCCATCTGCAATCTCCGGGATAGGTTTGACTACTCCTGGAACACTTGATATCATATCCTTCAGTTTCTGCAGTTCTCTGGCCATAGCATGGTTGATACCTGTATCCTGCACGAATCCGTGATTAGTGGTAAAAGAATTATTAAAAGTGTTACCTCCCATCGGGTTCAAGTTAGGAACATTGGACATGAATCCGTATTGCTGGGATTCTGGGATAATGGAGGGACCAGTGGAAGCAATGGTCTGCATCGGAATAAAATCTCCTTGATGGACATCTGAACTTCCTATCTGCAAACTTTTCGAGGATCCTGGTATCTGGAGGGATCCTTGAAACTGGGATGGTCCTGGGATGAGAAAGGATCCTTGAACCTGGGATGATCCTGGAACAAAGGATGATCCTTGAACCTGGGATGATCCTGGAACGAAGGAGGATCCTAGAATTTGCTGTGCTCCTGAGTAGGCTCCTGAATTCATGAAGGATCCCATATGCTGAGTATAGGATCTTGCCGGCTGGAAATATGATCCTGATGCCTGAGTCACTGTTGCTGAGCCAAAGTGTACTCCTTTTGATCCACCCATATGTTGAATGTTTGGGACCTCTGATGGCTGAGAAGTAATCATCGGAGTATCAAAATTCAAAGATTTGGGCATCAGTGGGGAATGATCCTCTGCCGTTTTCTTTTGCCTTTTGAGTTCTCCGATTTCCTTGAGGATCCTGTCATTAGTTTCATCTTGCTGCTGCATACGATCCCTCATCTGCAAAATCAAAGTAAATATGTCACTAGTACTGGGAGCAGAAGAAGTTAGAGCAGAAGAAGACGAAGGTTTAGAGAAAATAGGAGTTGGTCTCTTCTCAGCATTTTTCTGAGATCCAGCTGGTGGTGGCGGCAAAGGTGGAGTGCCCTGAGATGAGGTGACTGCAGACATCGCTGTGGAGGTATTCTTCAACGATGAAGCCATGCAACGCTTCGGAACGATCACTAACAGAAAAACTTTCTTATGAATGAAGCACCAATTGCCCCACGGTGGGCGCCAAACTGTTTTGGTCAAAAATCACACAAGGATAATGCAACCAAACTCTTTGTAAACGGGGAATGATGCTTGGTACGATGAACAAAGATAAGGATCACTTCAATGAAAATTGCACAAGTGACACAAGGATTTATACGAGGAAAAAGCCCTTGATCAATGAATGATCTCCGGCATAAAAAACCTCGGGTGATGGAAACTACCGATCACCAAACTTCAATATAACAAACAATGTTTACAACTTCGGATGGTAACGAGCTAGGTACAAGGATCACTATAGTATCGTATGCTAAAGCGTGTGAGAAATGTGTTGTCCCTTCCAAATGCTGATGAGTGCCCTTCATATAAGTGTGTGTGGTCGTATTTTAGGCAAATCACCTAACTACTAGCTCGTTACCCCTTTAGAAATAGAAGTAAATTTAGCCTAACTAAATGCCCGTAATTTGTGCTAAGTTTCCATATTCTCCACAACGTCTATTTTTGGTTATGCATGTGCGAAATTAGCGTGACAGATTCCTTGATAACGTTGCTAAGACCAGGTCTAACTCGTAATTCCTGCAAAACAACAATAAATTCAAAGAGAACAATCGTTAGTATGAGGATCCTTAGGATGGTCCATGATCCTGATCCTGAAGCTCTTCTGAGGATCACTATCTGCCAAAGAAACAAGGATCACTTGTTAGGATATCACGTAAGGATCATAGGTCATTAAAATCCTGCCCTAACAATGATAAAACCATAAAAATCCAAAAACATTAAAAAATGCAAAAAGAGCTGTGTAGTATAGGGGAAATGATAGTACATCAGCTAGACGGGCACAGTACGCTAAAGATATGTAATGTATTAATGCAGTTAAGCAGTCTCGCTAAAGATGTGCCGGTAGGTTCTTACCGAATTAGTAGATCAGTTTGGGATATAAACTAAATTTTAACTTGCGTTTTCGTGGGGAACACCTCCAGGATATATAGGTAACCCCTGAAATCCTGTTTGAAAGGTCCTGTATTCTGAGATACTAGGTCTTTATGCTCGGTGATATCTGGGGTATTATCCCGGGACTTCTGCTGTATGGAAATACTGACCTAGTCCCCGGATAATACTTTACGCAAAAAGCTTTGAAACATAAGCTTCACCCTCAGCATGCTGATGAAACAATAAAATTGATAGTCGCTGCTGTTGAAATGCAAAAGATCCTCTAAAGGGGACCCACCGTAAAGTCGAACCGTCATCTCTCTGCTGAACGGAAGTTCTGACCTGAGCTCTCATGGTTTCGCACCTAACCCCAACAGATATCAGCAGTGGTATATTCACCTGTAAGACTGAATACTGGGATCCGGATACGGGAGTATATACTGAGGTGGGAACACACGTTAACGTTTAAGTCTCTAAAACACTAATCACGTATCCCGAACAGATTGAAAGTTTTGCGAGAATTTAAAATGGATCAATATACCGACAATCAACGCGAATTGCTTAAATGCTTAAAATGAAATAAGCTTAACGGTGCTTGTGTTCTGTCGGCAGCTGATATGATCCCCTAACACGCTCGCAAAAATATTGTGTGTATATATTTCAGTTTGTACAGCTTTAAACCCAAAAAGATTTTTTTATCTCATTTTATTTTTGACAACTGATATTGGGGATTGGAAGTTCAAAGCCCGTGTGCAGATCATGTCAGTATTTGATGAGGGTTGTGTAAGCTGTGATTGCAAACAAAGATCTGGTATGATGTTTGAAAGATAAAATGTGCAAATGTTTGAAACGTTGAAAAGTTCATTAATTTGAACTGTTTTTGAAACAAAACGACAGAGTACTTCATAAAACTGATCATCCAGGGCCATTAACTTGGACTTGGTAGGTCAAACAGTTGTCTAGGTTCATTAACTTGGACTTGGTCAACTGGGTGTCAGCGTGTGAAATCGAAATTTTTGGAAAAATGAATAAAAAATAAATTTCTTAAAAAAATGATGTTGGTTCGCTTTTATGGCATCTTGTGGTCCGCTTTTCTGTCAAAGTAACAAGATGGTCCGCTCATGAGAACATGTCTAATAAGCGATCCAGACCTCATATAAAAGGTACAGGGGTCCGCTTTTTCTGTCATTTCCCAGTTCGCTTATACTTGTTGTCTCTGAGGCGATTTCGAGCGATTCGTCTTGTTCATCGTGATTTACTGCTGTTTAAGCCCTATTTTCACTTGATTTTGATAGATTTCCACTGGTTATACCATGGGCAAGGTAAGTTCTCTTGAAATTTTATCTCTTTTGAAGTGAAATCATGTCAGTCAGTATGTTCGTATAAACGGATCGCATTTTGAGCTTTTAACTGTCATATTTTGTTGAATAGAATAGTGTTATCATGTCGTCTGATGTTATATAAGATAGTATTGTGTGTTAATTGCTGAGATTTGAGCATTTGATGTGTGTTGTCGGTAATGGGTGGATTCAGGTTCAGATCTAGGGTGTGTTAGGCATGTTTTGTAGAAATCAAAGACACCTTTAGTCTCGGAATGATGTGTAGAGTCTGTTTTTGGAATCAATTTTAGGTTTTAAGCAGTTTTTTACAAGTGTTGTAGTAGGATCGCTTTTGCAGACATTCACCATTAGGACCGCTTTTAGGGACACCTTGTAGGACCGCTTTTACGAACAAGATAACTCAGGACCGCTCATATGTCATCTGTAGGACCGCTCATAGTTACCATTTCAGGTCCGCTTTTAAGGTAGTAATCTGTTGATTCGCTTATGTGGCTAGGGACGGTTCGCTTTTTGTGTTATTTTTAAATAGGTCCGCTTTTTAGTCATATATAGGGTTCGCTTTTATGGTAGTACAGTGTTTGGTTTGCTTTTACTGCATATTGTTGGTTCGCTTTTTTGGTCAAGTGTTCAAAATGTGAAATTTTTTTTTCTAAGTCTTGGTTTCTGTTGTTGTTGTGCAGGCATCTCCAAACGTGTTATTCGATCCAGTACACAATAGCTGCATTGATTTAGATGTGGAAAAGTGTCCTTTATTGTCAGAATTTAGCAGTATTTTGGACTACATGAATCGTATTCCAGTGAAGAAAGCAATGATTGACCGGAGGCCGTTATACAGATCACATATTAGTCGATTTTGGATGAACGCAAAGTATGACGAGGCAAGCAAGGTGATATCGTCAGTGGTGGAAGTAGATGGAAAGTTGGAGACCATTCTGGTAACTGAAGCGTTAGTTCGCGAAGTGATGAATTTTCCTGATGAGGCCAACTACCCCACAAGATTTCCAGAACGTATGGTTAAGGGTTGTATGTTACGTTTGGGATATAGAAATACTTTGAACACCGGGAACTACTTGAAGTCGAAGTTTCAAAAATCTTCCAAGTTCTTAATTCATTGTTTTCTGATCACATTGAGCCACACAAAGGGCAGTTTTGACCAGATGAGGGATTACCAAATGAACATGTTGACAGCGTTAGTGTTGAATAAGAAATACAACTTCTCGCACATAGTTTTTCATTATATGGTGGAGAATCTCACGTCGGATGTTAGAACCTGGAGGTATCCGCGTTTTGTACAAATGTTGATTGATCGTGCATACCCTGGAATTGATAGAAATATTAAAGATGATCTTCTTGTCCAAGCTCACATGTCTAACAACACTTTGAAGAACCTGGTCAAGTATCATCCTAATCATCCAAAGCCTGATCTAGTGATTGAAAACTTCGGATTGATTAGAGATGCGAACTATGTGGATCCTGATCCGGAAAATCATCAGAATTGGAGAAATCAAGAGGAAATGAAAGAGGCGTTGTATGCTGTAAAGTTGAAAATACTTCAGAGTTTCAAACCAACCAAGAACGAGTGGTATGTAAAGGAGTCAGGACGCATACGTAGATTTGCAACTCCTGTAGCTGAAGGTGAAGGTTCTTCTTCAAAACCGAAGAAGAAACAAAAGAAGAAAAAGCAAACAATGTAAATTGATGAATCTAATGAAGATATCTCTGAGATGAATGTTGAAAATGAACAAGAGACGACTGGTGCTGAAAACATAGTAATTGAGACAGATTTGTTTACAACAGAAGCATATTTTGTTGATAATGTTGTGGAAACGGTTACTTCTGATGTTCAAAAAGAAAAAGAGAAGGTGCTAGATGATGTTGAAGGTGACGACGTTGATAAAGACACTACTATTTCTTCTAGTTCGTCTGAATATGAAGTGATTGATGCAAAAGAACGTGAAAGACGAATGAGAGAAGAGGTAGAACAGGAGAGGTTGATTATAAAGAGGAAGAGGGAAGAGAAAGAAGATGCACCTTATGAACCTTCTCCGGAGCATGTTTCAGCGTCACAATCTACTCCGAGGGGTAAAAAGAAAGTTGCTGGTCGAAAGAGAACTACACCAAAGATTAAAGTGTCGAAGCGCCCTCAGAAGATCATGCAAATGCATTCTATACCTCCACATCAACCAACACCTCCACAATCTCCAATACATCAATCTCCTCCTAGACAACCTACACCACAACGACAACCATCTCCTATTTTTCAATCAACACCACCTCCACATCAACCATATTATACTTCACAAGATCTCTTTGGCACATCTCCACTCACCCAAGTACAACCTGGTTCTTCGAGTAGAGGTCTTCCGATACCGCAAGATAATCTGCTAGACGTTGATTTCGACTTTGCAAACAATTCGCAAGTGTTGAAATTGGAAAATAGAATTGAGGATGTGATAGCAGAGAATAAAAAGTTGGCGGCTGAAATCAAAAGGATTGTTGATAGAGAAAAGACTCTTGCTGGTAGGGTGCAGAGGTTGGAAGGTGAAAACATAGTGTTGACACTGAAAATTGAAGTTGATCAGACAGAAATAGAAGTTTTGAAAGTTCGAGTGTCTGAATTAGAAGAAGAGAAGAATCGTCGAGAGAGTGAAAATGAGTACTATAAGCTAAAAAATAAAGAACTTATGGCTGCTAAAGCGCTACATGAACATAAGTTCTACATGCTGAATAGAGTTGTGGAAAGCATGTTAGAGACATTAGTGGAACAGAAATATGAAGAGTTGTAGCTAGAAGACCTTCGTGCAGAATGTCAAGCAGAATTAGAAAGGCAGATGAAAGATAAGGGCAAAGGGGTAGAAGGAAGTTCTGAAATGTCTATTGTACCTTCGATGGTGATAGATAATCCTGAGCCTATATCTGCAGTTCCTGGCATAGTCGAAGAAGAAACTCCAACGCCTAAGTTAATTGGTGGCGAAGATGAAGAGGATGATGAAGATGATGATGAGGATGAGTTTGTATATTCTGCCAGCAGTCACAGTTCTAAAGGTGATGATGATGATGACGCTGCAGGAGGTTCAGGTGTTAGAGTGACTGAAGCTTCAAATGAAAAAGTCGTTGAAGATCTGTTGAACGACACAATCAATGAAGAAAGTGGTGAAGCTGAGGGAAAGGGGGAGTCGAGTAAGACTCAGATTGTTGAGCATCATGAGCCGTTGTTCATGCGTCTAGAGGAATATAAAGAAATGCTTAAAAATGTAAACCCTGAAATTCCCTTCGACTTCGAAGAGGACTTAGAATCGTTTGATATCAATAAACAGCAAGATTATAAGTATGATTATGTTGAAGATGCTGATATCTACGATAGAGTTGAGGTTGAAGAATGTTCTGATAATGAAGAAGTTCCTGAAGATACTTCGAAACTTCCAACGTTAATGGAATTCTTTGCTGCTGAAAACAGAGATGAATTACGTCAGAAAGTGACTGAAGCGGTGAATGATAATGTATTTGAATGTTTGAGAAAAGAAGCTGAGTAGGAAGGCCAATCTAATGTTGATAAAGAAGGTCAATCGACTGTTGAAGAAATTGATCATTCTAAATGGTTTAAAGATTCTCATGAAAGAAAATTCAAGAGGCCGCTGAAGTTCTTCCAACGAGATCGAAATGTTTCGCTTGGCGATATTATTAGTTGGGGTTTTCTTCCGCAAGTTAACGCCTATGCTATTCAAAGAGAATATGGCGTCCGGTATTTTGCACGTTTATATGACATAATGTCATTACCGTGGTGGGACGTTGATGAATTAGCAAAAGTGAGGGTCTTGGAGTACAAAGTGCGAAAGAATGATACCGCGATGTGGGGCTACATCAAGTATGAACAATTGAAGCGATTTCGAAAGTGGAAGCCTCATCGTCCAAGACGTGTTCAGAGAATTGATCCGGAAACTGGGGCTGTAGAAATTATTCTGAATGTGAAGCCTCCGCGTACAATGAAGACAATTCCGATGCCAGAAATGGAGCAGGAATTTTATAAAGGCTTTATTGATTGGGTTTACAGTTGCAGGACGACTGAAGCAATAATCACGTACAGAGCTGGTGGAGAGCTGAGGGATATTCATGTTTACGACCCGATGTGGTTAGTTAATTGTTCAGCGAAAGACATCGAATGTCTATTCATTCACAAGATTCGCTACTCGCCAGCAGATAAAGAGCAAGCTCTTCAGTTCCAACGTGTAGTATCTCTATGTGTTCAAAAAGGAATCAACTCTGAAAACAAGTGGAAATCTTCGTGGTGGTCTTTAGAAGAGAAGATGAAGAAGAAATCAAAGCGTGAACGTGAGAATCAAAAGATGGAAGAAAATAGAGGAAAGTTTATGAAGCAACATGAGAAGGAAGAGAAAGCGAGGAAGATAAAGAATGAGAAGATCAGGGTTGCGCTGGGAAGAAAGCCAAAACCGAAGGAAGAGAAATTCAAAGCTATCTGAAGACCTACATTCAAGACAAAGACTGCGGCTTCATCCAAGGGGGAGTTTGTTGATGCACAATGTCTAAAGCCTGCGTCTTTGTAATACTAGATTAATGAATAGGGTCCAGATAGGTCATTTTGTATAAGTCCAGGGGGTTAATATGTAAATTTATGAATTTCATGTTGTAGGTCCGCTTTTGTGGTATGTGTCCACAAAAGCGAACCAGCCAAGTTAGCAGGACCGCTCTTGTGGACATGTCACATGAGCGGACCACCGAGTCTATAAATACCCCTGTGTAGTCTTCATTTGTAACGTCTTCTGGAACTCCACGTCGAACTGCTGTCCGTACGGCAAGCGTTATCAAGTGAAGAAAAAGTATTTTAAGTGTGAAATCTCTGTTTCTACTCCATTCTTTTACGGTTTTTCTTTGTATCATGCTGAAAATGTGTTTCCGCCACATTTTCAGTAAGCACTAGCTCTGATTGACTCACTCGAGAGGTCAAAACTGATCCTACAGTTATCATTTTACAGAAGATCAAAGTGGTTGGCCAACTCTCCAAAGTTTTGGGCTTGTCCCCAGTTTGGGCCTGTCCCTAGTTTCGCCAGTAGCGCACGATGATCCTGGTGCAGTTCAAGGCAGTGCGACCAATACTCGTTTTAGGGGCTGACAATTTCATTGTACTGGCTGTACCCAGGATCCTACGTATAATGGTAGACGTACCATACATCAGTTCCTAAGGTTTCTAACGTTTTCACGTTAGCTAAGGTTTCGACATTTTCATGTCGCTCAAGTTTGGATAGTCGCCAGTGAGGGCCATACTCCAGTTTACATCCGTTTATATGGGCTTGACCCCAGTTTACATCCGTTTATATGGGCTTGACCCCAGTTTACATCCGTTTATATGGGCTTGACCCCAGTTTACATCCGTTTATTTGGGCTTGTCCCCAGTTTATTTGGGCTTGTCCCCAGTTTGTTGGGCTTGTCCCCAATTACTAACTCTTATCTTATATTGGCTTAGTCCCAAGTTGTATCCTATTTCAGGTTTTTGGAGACAAACGACCAAGGATCCTTGATCCTTACCTTCCATTAAGGTTTGTCTTATGGTTATCCTGTTTATAATGATAAAGGTTAGGATCCTAACTTGGATTCTCAGGTATGATCCTTAACTATTTTGATTTTATTCATTATTCATTTGAAATAACCCTTATACTTGAAAACTGAACTTGTGATTCTTAAACTATATCACTTTTTAGAACTTATCGGTTATGGGATATGTGATCCTTGATCATATCCTAAACTTTTTGGATATCTTTTTTAATTTTTCAAGGCTTGATAAGTATAAACAGAATGAACATTACAACAGTTCGAAAGTAAGATATTAACAAGGATATCAACTCAAAATAAGCCAAAAAGTTCAAGTTATTTTATTCACAAAAGGTTAAACCATTTACGGTTGTCAAAATTGCCAACCCACGTTTCTACCAGCAAAACGTGGCTCGTCCACATTGTTAGGGCTGAATTTTTATTATAGGTGATCCTTACACATGATCCTAACCAGTGATCCTTGTTTCTTTGGCAGACAGTGATCCTCAGCAGAACTTCAGGATCAGGATCATGGGACATTATGGTGATCCTCCTACTAACGGCCACTTCCGCTTAATACAATATTGTTTTGCAGGACCATCTAGCAGGATATGCTCTAGACATCATGATCCAGGGACGCGTCTTCACAAATATGGCAAGAGCTTAATTGAAGAAGGACGTTGCACAGGATATGGAAACATGGCTTGATTCATGGGCAACAATTTAGGCTAGATTGTCTTTATTTCTAAAGGGGTAATGAGCTGATAATTAGTCCTTTTACCTAAAATAAGTCACCTACACTTGTATAAATACCACTCTTCCTCATTCGGAAGAACACACACGACATACAACGCAACTCTCACACACTTAGACACCAAAAGCAATAGTGATCCTTGTACTCAGCTCATTATCATCCAAAGTTGTAATCATATTTTTGTTATATTGAAGTTGGTGATCGGTAGTTGCCATCACCCGAGGTTTTTTATGCCGGAGATCATTCATTGATCAAGGGCTTTTTCCTCGTATAAATCATTGTGTCTTTGCATCTTTTATCACGGAAGTGATCCTTAATTTTCATAATTAACCAAGCATCATACCCCGTTTACATAAAGTTTGGTTACATTATCCTTGTGTGATTTTTGACCAAAACAGTTTGGCGCCCACCGTGGGGCAATTGGTGCTTCATTCATAAGAAAATCTTTTGTTCGAAATCATTTCAAAGAGTTACATGGCTTCATCATTGAAGAACACGTCCACGGCGATGTCTGCGGTCACCTCATCACAGATCACCTTGCCTCCTCCACCGGCAGGATCTCAGAAAAATACTGAGAAGAGATCAACTCCCACTCTCTCTAAACCTCTATCTTCTTCTGCTATGAATTCTTCTATTCCCAGTACTAGTGATGTATTTGCTTTAATTTTGCAGATGAAGGATCGTATGCAGCGGCAAGATGAAACTAACGAGAGGATCCTCAGGGAAATTGGAGATCTCAAAAGACAAAAGAAAGCGGCAGAGGATCATTCACCACTGATGCCCAAATCCTTGAGCTTTGATACTCCAATGATCACTTCCCAGCCATCAGGGATCCCGGACGTGCAAATCATAGGGGAGTCAAGAGGATCACATCTCAACTCGGCAGCAATGACTCAGACATCAGACTCACATTTTCAGCCTGTAGGATCCTATCCTCAATACATGGGATCCTTCATGAATCCGGGAGCCTATCTGGGGGCACAGCAGTTTCGAGGATCCTACTTTGTTCCAGGATCATTCCAGGGCCAAGGATCCTCCTTTGTTCCAGGATCATTCCAGGGCCAAGGATCCTCCTTTGTTCCAGGATCATCCCAGGTTCACGGATCCTCCTTCGTTCCAGGATCATCCCAGATACCAGGATCCTTACAGATGCCAGGATCCCTAAAAAGTTTGCAAACAGGAAGTCTAGATGTCCATCAAGGGGATTTCATTCCAATGCAGACCATTGCTTCCACTGGTCCCTCCATTGTTCCAGAATCCCAGCAATTCGGATTCCCTAACTTGAACCCAATGGGAGGTAACACTTTAAATAATTATCCTACCACTAACCATGGATTCATGCAGGATACAGGTACCAATCATGCTATGGCCAGGGAATTACAGAAACTAAAGGACATGATCTCAAGTGTTCCAGGGGTAGTCAAGCCTATCCCAGAGATTGCAGATGGGAGCCACAAGGTATCTCGCTTTGCACCACCAATTTGTGATGCAGAGGTACCCAAAAGGTTCCATATCCCTACCATGAAGTTGTATGATGGCACAACGGATCCAGAGGAGCATATAGCACAATACAGGGAGAGGATGGAGATCAATCCTATCCCAGAAAAATTGAAGGAAGCATGCCTATGTAAAGGATTTGGATCCACTCTTACTGGATCAGCTCTTAAGTGGCTGCTAAGTCTTCCCCCTTACTCTATTACTTCATTTACCAATTTAGTTAATTTATTCAATAACCAATTCTCTTGTAGTAGAAAATTTGAAAAATTAACTAGTGATTTGTACAGGATAACTCAAAATAATAATGAATCATTAAGGGATTATATAACTAAATTTAGTAAAGAATCCTTGGACATCCCTAACTTGGATATGGCTACGGCTGTTGAAGCCTTCAAAATGGGACTGCTTAAGGATTCATTATTCTATGATGATCTTGTTATGACACCATGCAGGAATTTAGATGAAGTAAGAACTCGAGCACTCAGGTTTATCCGGCTAGAAGATGACAAGAGGATCCAGGAAAGACAAGTAGGATCCTCAAAACAAGATAAGCAAGGATCCTCCTTCAAAAGCAACAAGTTCAAATCCTACCATAGAAACGAGAACAAGAATGTGCATGCTGTTGACCAAGAAGAGGATGATGAAGAATATCCTCCAATCTCAGAATATTGTTTTTCCGTTGATAATCATGAACTAATCCTTGCAATGCAGAATCTAGGTGAAAAGGCTAGGTGGCCCAGGAAGAATGATAAACCATCCGGGACTAAAGACAAGTCCAAATGGTGTGCATACCATGAGGATTTCGGGCATCTAACTGAAGATTGCATAGCCTTAAGAAAAGAAATTGGATACCTGCTAAGCAAGGGGCATCTAAAAGAATTGTTGGGGAGAAAAAAGCAAAGGACCCAGGATCCTGAAAGGATCCCTGAAAAGGCTCCAGCACCTCCGGCAAACGCACAAGTGATTAACTTTATATCCGGAGGATCAGACATTTGTGGTACATCCTTTTCAGCGGCCAAAAGACATGCAAAAGAATCAAAAATGGATAATGGAGAAAGGCCTATTAGAACGTCAAGTGTCTCAGAAGGAAAGATGATAACATTTGATGAGGATGATCGCATTAACATTCAGGATCCTCACCATGATAGTTTAGTTATCACTCTCTTTATCTCTAACCACTTTGTCCGCAGGATCCTTATTGACGGAGGGAACTCAGTGAACATTATCCAGCTTGATGTCTTGAAGAAGATGGGAATCCCAGAATCAGACATCACACCAAGATCCTCCGTGCTTGTAGGATTCAGTGGGGAAACGAAGAAAACTCTGGGGGACATCAAACTCCCAATCTACGTGGAAGGATTACATAATTACCAAAAATTTTGTGTTATTGACTGTTTATCTTGTTGCAACGTTATTCTTGGCAGGCCTTGGATACATGACATGAAAGCGGTTCCATCTACCTACCATCAATGTGTGAAACTCCCTAGCCCATGGGGAATAATCAAGATCGATAGTGACCAGCAGGAGGCTAAGGATTGTTATACCTCATCTATGAAGCCAACCTCGAAGCCAAGGGAGCAATAGCAATTACAGTATCCTCCAAGGAATGTCTTGGAGGCAAGGGAACAAGATGTAGATGAAATCCTCTTGGATCCTAGTGATCCTGAATCAAAAATCTATATCGGATCAGGGATCCTTGGCAAGATGAAAGAAGACTTAATATCCTTCCTCAAAAGAAGAAAATCTACCTTCGCTTGGAAACATGAAGATATGACAGGTATATCTAAGGATATTATTACTCACAAACTTGGCATTGACAGGTCTATCAAACCAATCCATCAAAAAAGGAGGAAGTTTGCACCAGAAAGGAATGCCATTATCCAAGAAGAAGTAGAGAGACTACTTCGAGCAGGTATGATCAGAGAGGTAAAGTATCCAAAATGGTTAGCCAATGTGGTCGTTGTCCAAAAGAAAAACGGAAAGTGGAGGGTATGTGTCGATTTCACTGATCTGAATAAGGCATGTCCCAAGGATCCTTTCCCATTACCCCACATTGACTCCATGGTGGATGCAACAGCGGGGCATGAACTGTTGACCTTTATGGATGCATCATCTGGATTCCAACAAATTCAGATGGAACCATCTGACCAAGAGGATACAACCTTTATGACCCCAACAGGTTTGTATTGTTATATTGCCATGCCTTTTGGATTAAGAAATGCAGGTGCAACATATCAAAGGCTGGTGAATATGATGTTCAAAGATCAAATTGGAAAAACTATGGAGGTGTACATAGATGATATGGTGGTCAAGTCAAAGAAAGCTGAGGATCACCTAAGGGACTTGGAAGAAGCATTCGATATCCTGGATAATTACAACATGAAGCTTAATCCTTCAAAATGCCATTTTGGTGTTAAGGCAGGAAAGTTCTTAGGATACATGGTAACCCAGAGGGGTATTGAAGCAAGCCCGGAACAAATCAAAGCATTGATAAATATTAAATCTCCTGCCAATGCCAAGGATGTTCAAAGACTGACAGGCAGGATAGCAGCCTTAAACAGGTTCATATCGAAATCCTCAGAAAAATGCAAAGAATTCTACGATATCCTAAGGAAGAATAAGAAGTTTGAGTGGACTGAGAAACATGAGAACGCTTTACAAGCCCTTAAAGAATATATGTCCTCAGCACCAGCATTAGCAAAACCGGAAAAAGGAGATGTGTAATCCTTATACCTGGCGGTATCCTCAACCGCTGTTAGTGCTGTCCTTGTCAAGGATCACGAAGGTACACAATATCCTATCTACTATGTAAGTAAAAGTCTACTTGATGCCGAATCCAGGTACTCACACCTCGAAAAACTTATCCTCGCATTAATCATGGCATCAACTAAGTTAAGACATTATTTTGAAACCCATACTATTGTCGTTAGAACTAATTTTCCAATTAAGAATGTCCTCAGGAAACCAGATATGTCAGGGAGAATGGCTAAGTGGGCAGTAAAGCTTAGTGCCCATGATATAAGATACGAACCAAGAACAGCTATTAAATCTCAAGCACTAGCTGACTTTGTGGCTGATTTCAGTAGTGATCTACAAATAGAAGCAGAATTGGAGGTTCAGCAGCTGGATGAGACCAAGGATCCTTGGATACTACATACTGACGGATTCTCAAATATCAAAGGCACAGGGCTAGGGATCCTACTAAAATCGCCACAGGGGGACATAATACCCCACTCCATAGCCTGTGAGTTTCAAGCAACTAACAATGAGGCTGAATATGAAGCCTTAATTGCTGGCTTACAGATTGCTAAGGATATGGGGGTAAGATATCTCGAAGTATATGTAGATTCATTATTGATCATCAATCACTTTAATGGATCCTATGCTGTTAAAGGTGAAAAACTAACCAAATATTTAGAGATAGTCAAAGAATTGGCACTCTCTTTTGTTTCTTTTAGCTTAACACAGGTACCAAGGGAGGATAACACGGAAGCTGATGCATTGGCCAACCTAGGATCATCCTTAAAAATTCCAGAAGATATAAGTATCCCTATCATCCATATCCTGGCGCCTGCTATTGAAAATCAAGTAGCCATGGAAATAGAAGAGGATACTGCAGTAATCCCTAGTGAAGAAGCTCAATCTTATTCAGGATCATGGATCCCACCAATCATGAAATACTTGCAAAACGGAGAGATCCCAATGGGAGAAAATCCTAGAGCTTTCAGGATCAAGGTATCTCAATTTACAATCTTAAATAATATGCTATATAAACGATCCCTTGCAGGACCATATTTAAGATGTATTGAGGATCCTGAAATTGAAGAGGTGTTGAGAGACTTCCATGAAGGAGATTGTGGAAACCACACTGGGGGCAGGGCATTATTCTCAAGGATCCTTAGAACAGGATACTACTGGCCAACCATGAAAAGGGATGCTGTAGAGTATGCTAAGAGATGTGATCCTTGCCAAAGACATAGCAATATCCTTCACCAACCAGCTGAATTACTACACCCCATACCATCCTCTTGGCCATTCATGAGATGGGGAATGGATATAGTTGGCAAGCTCCCTAAAGCACCTGGTGGAAAAATATTTATGCTTGCCATGACTGACTATTTTTCCAAGTGGATAGAAGCTGAAGCCTTCGCTCAAGTCAGAGAAAAGGAAGTCATATCCTTCATTAAAAGAAACATTATAACTAGATTTGGCATTCCCTCTGAAATTGTATGTGATAATGGCTCCCAATTCATTGGAAGCAGAACCACTAACTTTTGTGACAGTTGGGGAATCAAGATGATAACATCAACACCAGTTCATCCACAAGCCAATGGTCAAGCAGAATCATCCAACAAGATCATCATCAACAATCTGAAGAAGAAGCTAGGATCCAAGAAAGGAAAATGGGCAGAAGAATTACCTTATGTGCTATGGGCTGATAGGACAACTCCCAAGAATGCCACTGGTCAAACACCTTTCTCTTTAGTATTTGGGGCAGAAGCAGTGATCCCAACAGAAATGGTGATCCCAACTGCTAGAACAAGTGCTCGTGATCCTGAAGAAAATGCTACAATCCTAGCTCAGGATTTGGATACTATTGAGGAAAACAGGGATCTAGCTAGGATAAGGATGGCTAGCTACCAACAAAGAATGGCTGGTGCCTACAACAAAAATGTCAGAATAAGGAAGTTCCAAGTCGGAGACATGGTGTTGAGAAAAGCATTTCAAAATACTATCAATCCTGCTGACGGGAAGTTAGCACCAAAATGGGAAGGCCCCTACTTGATTGAAGCTGAAGCAGGAAAGGGGGCATACAAGTTGCTAACCATGGAAGGAAACTTGTTACCAAGAGCCTGGAATGCTGTTCACTTAAAGAGATATTTCATGTGAACATGATCCTTCAATGTGATCCTTACATTGAAGTATCCTTGAAGGATCCCGGAGATATCAGTGATCCTTACTCTGGTAATATGCTTATCCTGAAACTATTGCATTTTCTTACTTTTTACCTAAGGATAAGGATCATGTATCCTTCATCCTCTACTCACAAACCATTTGAGTTATGATAAGTTCAGGTATCTTCAGCATATCGTCAAAGATCTTCAAAAGCACCGCAGATCCTTGGGTCTAACCCCAGTTATCCTTGGGATTATCCCCAGTTTCCGCCAGCAGCGCACGATGATCCTGGTATAGTTCACGTCTTTGGGACCAGTACCCACTTTCGGGGCTGACAACCTCATCGTACTGGCTATACTTAGGATCCTACGTATAATGGTAGACGTACCATACATCCGTTCCTAAGGTTTCTAACGTTTTCACGTTAGCTAAGGTTTTGACATTTTCATGTCACTAAGTTTGGATAGTTGCCAGAAAGGGTCATACTCCAGTTTACATACGATCCTTTGGGCTTGTCCCCAGTTATCCTTTGGGCTTGTCCCCAGATTCCTATGGGCTTGTCCCCAGTGATCCTCTGGGATCATTCTCAGTTATCCTTTGGGCATGTCCCCAGTTACTAATTTATCTTTTACATTGTCTTAGTCCCAAGTTATATCTCACTTTTCAGGTTTTGGAAGTCTAAACACATAAGGGTCCTTAATCCTTATTAACTATCAAAGTCTTATCTACGATTGTCTCGATTGAAGGTTAGGATCCTGACTTGGATCCTCAGGTATGATCCTTGACTATTTTGATTATATTCATTATCCTAACCGACCCTTATACTTTGACAACCAAACCTATGATCCTTGAACTAAAATGCTTTGAATATTTTCGATATCAGGATATTTGATCCAGGATCATATCCTAAATTTATTAAAACATATTTTCAACTCTTGATAAATATACTACAAAGACAATTGAGAAAAAAGAGGATAATTAAAGGATAACGACACGAGATAAGCCAGAAAAGTTAAGTTATATTATTAAATAAAAGGATCATTAACCCTTTCAAAAGATTGTCAAAATTTCCAACCCACATTTCTACCAGCAAAACGTGGCCCGTCCACATGGGTTGGCAAAGGGTGTCCATTGTCTATGCGGTCTTAGCATTGTGCAGGGAAATAAAAGCGGCAGGATCACAAAGGCTTCATCCCCCAAACAGAGGATCCCTCCACCTTTTGCAATCCTACCTATTGTTCAAAGGATCCAGGATCCTTAACCCTAAGAAACTATTGTTCAGATATTACAGACCATAATTGTTTCAAACCATCAACAACCACAAAAAACCACTATCAAACCTAGAAAATTGGGCTCCGGCCTAGTCAACAATATCCATCATCGCCCAATCATGCAGCCTACACCTTCGCTGCTTCATCACCACCAGCATCTCCACCTTGATCCTTCTCAGCATCACCACCTTCCAGCATGGGGATCTCCTCAGCCTCATCCTCGTCCTCCAGGTCTGCCAGCCTTGCCTTCCAACCTTCAACATCCCACGAGCTTTTGTCAAAGGTAGGATCCTGAGCCTCCTCGGCCATCTGAAGTTGTATCTTGTACATAGCAATTGCCGCGGAGACCTTAGCATCTTGGGTGATCTCCTGCTTCTCGTTATCCATATCGATCAACCTCTGAGCAGCCTCAGCCTTCATGACCCGGAGTTCCTTCTCAAGATCTCCTATCTTGAGATCCTTTAACACACCCATTTGCTGGAGATCGGCAATTTGGCTCTCCTGGTCCTCAACATGGCCAAGATAAGTCTCAATCTCGGCAAGTTTCTGCAAATAGGGAAATAAGGTAAGTTCAGAACCGGATGATCCTCGAAGAAACAGGACACACAAACAGGATATTCGAAACGGATGACCAACAGGGGCAGTGATCCTTACCTCATTCACGTAGTCAAGGAATTGCTGACGGAGGAGGGGAAATCCTTGGAGATCTTCAGAGGTTTTCCTCTTTTTTCCCTTGCCCCGGATAGACGCTTTGGAGCTGATGCTGAAGGACTGGCAGCAGGAGCCTTCTTCTTTGAAGACGTGACATTGGCAAGATCACTTATCCCAAATTTGGAGGCAGATTTAACAGACCTGGCAGATTTTCCAGCACCTACACAATTCAAAAACAAGATAAGTTCCCTTGTTAAATTAAATACTTTTACATAAAACTTATTTTCTATAAGGATACTTACTTGACATTGTGGCAGATGCAGAGGATATCTCTTGAGAATCTTGGATAGTGATTTGGAAGCTTCTAACTTCAGGATCAAGCTTTTTAAAAGCTAACACTCTCTCTTTTGCAGCGGGGGTTAATTTCAGACGAGCAATGGAAATAGCTGCATAAAAAACAAAGGAAAAAAGACATCAGTGATCCTCATCATGTGAGACAGGACTGATAGTGATCCTTCGAGGATCCTCTACCCTACCATGAGTGGCCCATTCCTTGGGCATATCCTTCCCATCCGGGATGGAATCCCTCTTAACAAAGAAAAACCGACGTTTCCAGTTTGTATCATTCTTGGTAACTTTGAAGATTGGGTGATCCTCCCCAGCTTTCCGTTTCAACAAATATCGATGAGAGCCAAACGTGGTAAGATCATAAAGAGCGGCCAACTCCGTCATCCCCAGATCAATCCCTCTCTGCTCAATGATCCTTTCGAAGGTATACAGAACCCTCCAGATCATCGGCATAGCTTGGATATAAGAGATGTCGGTTAAAGAAAAGAAGGATTGGGTGAAGGATGGAAAAGGATATGAATACCCTATGGTGAATGGAGTAGCAGGAAAAGCCACCCTGGTATCCGAAACAGAATCACTCAGAGCGGTAGGTGTGAAGGACTTGAAAACCGCATTCGCCGGAAAACAATGACGAATTCTGTCTATGTGAACATCAGTAAAGCAACACCTCTCCGTAGGAGAATCCTTGATAATCCCCTGGCTTTTTAAGGGACTATCCTTCTTGGAATCCTTATGCGGAGAATTCCGGAGCAACATGTTTGGAACAAAAACAAAGTAGAAACGAAAAACAGAGCAAAGAGAAGGAAGAAGGGAAAGATAGAAGAAGAGGATACCTGATCGAGTCTTCGGTAGTGATTATAAAGGGAAGATACCTCGAACTTAAATACAGAATGATCCTAACCCTATCTCCTATTTATAATGATGATTTGCAGGGATTGTCACATCTGTGACGTAATTATCACAACGGCTAGTCCATGTGTAACGGCTAGTTATTCGGAATCGCCCGTTAGAGATAAGATCAAAACAAAATATAACTCGTCTATTTACAATTAACTCCTTATATTTTGGGGGCAATTATTAGGGCTGAATTTTTATTATAGGTGATCCTTACACATGATCCTAACCAGTGATCCTTGTTTCTTTGGCAGACAGTGATCCTCAGCAGAACTTCAGGATCAGGATCATGGGACATTATGGTGATCCTCCTACTAACGGCCACTTCCGCTTAATACAATATTGTTTTGCAGGACCATCTAGCAGGATATGCTCTAGACATCATGATCCAGGGACGCGTCTTCACAAATATGGCAAGAGCTTAATTGAAGAAGGACGTTGCACAGGATATGGAAACATGGCTTGATTCATGGGCAGCAATTTAGGCTAGATTGTCTTTATTTCTAAAGGGGTAATGAGCTGATAATTAGTCCTTTTACCTAAAATAAGTCACCTACACTTGTATAAATACCACTCTTCCTCATTCGGAAGAACACACACGACATACAACGCAACTCTCACACACTTAGACACCAAAAGCAATAGTGATCCTTGTACTCAGCTCATTATCATCCAAAGTTGTAATCATATTTTTGTTATATTGAAGTTGGTGATCGGTAGTTGCCATCACCCGAGGTTTTTTATGCCGGAGATCATTCATTGATCAAGGGCTTTTTCCTCGTATAAATCATTGTGTCTTTGCATCTTTTATCACGGAAGTGATCCTTAATTTTCATAATTAACCAAGCATCATACCCCGTTTACATAAAGTTTGGTTACATTATCCTTGTGTGATTTTTGACCAAAACACACATGGGTTGGCAAAGGGTGTCCATTGCTTATGCGGTTATAGCAAGTGCAGGAAATTAAAGGCGGCAGGATCACAATGGATTCATCCCCCAAACAGAGGATCCCTCCACCATTTGTAATCATACCTATTGTCCAAAGGATCCTAGATCCTTAACCTTAAAACTATTGTTTAAGTACAAACCAACCATTGTTTAACAAAAACTACCATCAAACCTAAAAAGTTGGGCTCCACTAGCTTCACCACCATGATCCTTGCCACTGCCTCCAGCCTCGATCATCAGAATCTCTTCAGCCTCCTCCTTGTCATCCAGCTCAGCCAGCCTTGCCTTCCAGCCTTCCACATCCCAGGTGCTCCTATCGAAGTCGGGATCCTGAGCTTTCAAGGCCATCGGCACTTTGGTCTTATACATCGCTATGGCAGCAGAGACTTTAGCATCCTGGGTGATCTCATGCTTCTCGTAATCAGCATTGATCAGGAGCTTGGCCGTCTCAGCTTTGGCATTTTGGAGGTCTTTTTGGAGATCAGTAATCTTAAGATCCTTCAGCACAGCGACTTGTTGGAGGTCAGCAATCTTCTTGTCCTTCTCCTCAACGCTCCCAACATAGTCTTCAATCTCAGCAAATTTCTGCAAAGAAGATAGAGCACAGTTCAAGATCAGGTGATCCTCAAATAAGCAGGATACCTAGGCGGAATCAGTGATCCTCACGTCATTGAAGTACTCGAGGAATTGATGGCGGATCAGTGGCAGGCCTTGTAGATCCTCAACTTCAGAGTTTTTCCTCTTTTTGCCACCTCTTCCCTTAGTGGGTGCCTTGGGGATCGAGACACTAGGGCTTGCAATGGCCTTCTTCTTGGTGGATCTTACGTTGTCAAGATCAGTCACACTGAACTTGGAGGCAGACTTTGAGGATTTACCAGCACCTGCACATCCAAAACAGATAAGTATCCTTATCCTATTTCTATTTAACTATTTACTTAAATTTTTAACTATACAAAAAACAGGATACTTACTTGACATCGTGACAGAACCTGAGGATACTTCATGTGAGTCTTGGGTGTTTGTCGTGAATGACCTTATTGCAGGATCAAGCCTTCTGAAAGCAGCAAGCCTTTCCTCGGTGGCAGGTGATGGTATAAGAAATTTAAGTGCAAGAAGATTAATGGCGTACGATGTAGAAGGATTCATTCTCCACGAACAGAAGGATCTTCTTGTCTGTAAAGGCACTTGAGGAGTTATCTCTAACTCTATATTTTGCAATGATGATTATAGAAGGACTTATCAAGGACGACAGGCAGTGTAACGACTGTTTACTAGCAGCAGCGGCTAATCCACTACTAACGGAAATATGACAGCTGTGAATCCTTATCACAACTGCCATATTGGGGGCAATTGTTAGGGCATGAATTTTATGCTAAGGATCATCTATCCTGAGATTGGGCATGGATCACGGATTCTTAATGGATGATGCAGATAGTCTGAGGATCCAGAGTCTGAGGATCACGAGTCTGAGGATCACAAGTCTGAGGATCACGAGTCTAAGGATCACGAGTCTGTGGATCACGCGTCTGAGGATCCAGGATCCTTAACAGAACTTACAATTGTCACGTTTTTAATGTGTAAATGCAGATAATGGACGAAGTGGAACACTTCTTTGTGGGAATCTCGTGGAATATGCTTCCTAGGCACGTGCATAATGAGGAAATAACCGTTAGTGGTGGTCATGGGTGACTTCCACCTTTTTCAGGAAGTTAGTCACCGGTTTTTTTCTTATCCTTTAAGGGGAAAATGAGCTCAATTAAGGCATAATTCGTACACACCCCACAAACAACACACAAAACACGAATTCTCTGCAAACTCTTAGCAAAAAACACACACTTACACTAGCAATTCAATGTATTGAGCTTGTTTTCTTCCGAAGTTGTACAAGGATCACTATTGTTTCAGCAGTATATTTGGTGATCGGTAGTTTCCATCACCCGAGGTTTTTTATGCCGGAGATCTTCTAAAGATCAAGGGCTCTTTCCTCGTATAAATCTCGGTGTTCATCGTTGATTTCATATACTTGTTGTTCATACAATTAATTCAAGCATCGTACCCCGTAACAGAGAGTTTGGTTGCATTATCCTTATGTGATTTTTGACCAAAACACCGGCTATGTCTAGAAGTGTCCATCATCGCCCATTCATGCAGCCTACACCTTTGCTGCATCATCATCCCCTCCAGCTCCAGTATCCTTCGCCTGATCCTTGCCACTGCCACCAGCTTCGATTGCCAGAACCTCGTCAGCCTCATCTTCATCATCCTCCAACTCAGCCAGCCTAGCCTTCCAGCCCTCCATGTCCCAGCCGCTCCTATCAAAGGCATGATCCTGAGCTTCTTGAGCCATCTGTATCTTGGTCTTGTACATGGCAATGGCAGCGGAGACTTTAGCATCCTATGTGATCTCGTGCTTCTTGTAGTCAGCATTGATCAGAACCTTGGCCGTCTCAGTTTTGGCATCATGGAGGTCTTTTTGGAGGTCAACAATTTTGAGATCCTTGAGCATCGCAACTTTCTGAAGGTCTGCATACTTCTTGTCCAGCTCTTCAATGTTCCTAACATAGTCTTCGATCTCAGCAAATTTCTACAAAGAAGACAATGCAAAGATTAGAGTCAGGTGATCCTCAAGTGGATAGGATAACTAAGCTAAGTCAGTGATCCTTACATCATTAAAGTACTCGAGGAATTGATGACGGATCAGAGGTAAGCCTTGAAGGTTGTCAGCTTCAGAGGTCTTTCTTTCTTGCCACCTCTTCCCTTTGAAGTGGTAGCCTTGGTGATTACGACGGAGGGGCTAGCAGCAGACTTTTTCTTTGAGGATCTGACATTGTCAAGATCAGTGACACTGAACTTGGAGGCAGACTTTGAGGATTTACCAGCACCTGCACATTCAAAACAGATAAGTATCCTTATCCTATTTCTATTTAACTATTTATTTAAATCTTTAACTATACAAAAAACAGGATACTTACTTGACATAGTGACAGAACCTGAGGATACTTCTTGTGAGTCCTGGGTGTTTGTTTTGAATGACCTTGTTGCAGGATCAAGTCTTCTGAAAGCAGCAAGCCTTTCTTGGTGGCAGGTGATGGTATAAGGTGCGAAACAGAGACAGCTGTACAACAGAAACAAAAGGGTGTTAGTGATCCTTATACAACAACAAGATTATCTGGTGATCCTTCTCAGGATCCTCTATCCTACCATGAGTGGACCACTTCCTTGGCAGATCTTTTCCGTCTGGGATAGAGTCCCTTCTAACAAAGAAAAATCGCTGTTTCCAGTTTGAATCATTCTTAGTGGCTTTAAAGATGGGATGTTCTTCACCGGGTTTACGCTTGAATAGATATCGGTGGGATCCAAATGTTGTGAGGTCATACATCTCTGCCAATTCCGACATTCTTAGATCGATTCTTTCTTGCTCAATGATCCTCACAAGGGTATATAAGACCCTCCATATCATTGGCATAGCTTGAATATTGGAGATGCCGGTGAGGGAGAAGAAAGACTGGGTGAATTCAGGGAAAGGATACGAGTATCCTATTGAGAAAGGAGTGACCGGGAAAGCTACCCAAGTTTCAGAAATGGAATCACTCAGGACGGTGGGATCAAACGGTTTGAAATAGGTGTTCGCCGGAAAGTAATGCCGGATTCTGTCTATTTGTGGATCAGTAAAGCAGCATCTTTCATTCACCAATTCTTTGATGATCCCCTGGCTCTTAAGAGGACTGTCCTTCTTATGATCCTTAGCAGGAGAGGATCTTAACATCATCTTGATTACGAGGAAGGTGAAGAAAGAAGGAGCAGAGAAAGAAAACGTAAAGGAAGAAGAGGAAGAGAGATACCTGATTGATCTTCGGATAAGAATTTAAAGCGAGTTTCTCTTGAACATAAATGCGGATTGATCCCTATCTCTAACTCCTATTTATAATGATGATTTTGCAGGATAGTCACTTCAGTGACGTCAGGTTTGTAACGGCTAGTCCGTCTTCAACGGCTAGTTATCCGTTAGCTTGTTGCGGATAAGAACAAAATACAACTCGTTTATTTACATATTTACTTGTTAGGGGAGGATTTTCTAATAGCCCGTGATCCTCACTTGTTATCCTATTAGTGATCCTTACTTCTGTGACAGGTAGTGATCCTCAGAAGTGCTTTAGGATCAGGATCATGGATCACCTTAAGGATCCTTATACTAACGATTGTTCTCTTTGAATTTCGTATTGTTTTGCAGGAGTTACAAGTTGGACCTGGTCTTGGCAACGTTACTATGGAATATTCCATGGCTATTTCACACACGTTTGACTGAAAAGGGACGTTGTGGAGAACGTGGGAGCATGGCACGAATTTCGGATAGTTTGTTAGCGTAATTAACTTCTATTTTTAAAGGGGTAACGAGCTAGTAGTAAAAACACTTGGCTAATTTCAGCTACACACAGTCGTACAATTGCACTCTCAAGCATACAGCAGAACACTTAACAGTTTTCACACATTCTTGCACGATATACCATAGTGATCCTTGTACCTAGCTCATTGCTATCCGAAGTTGTAAACATTTGTTGGTTAATTTGAACTTGGTGATCGGTAGTTTCCGTCACCCGAGGTTTTTTATGCCGGAGATCATTCATTGATCAAGGGCTTTTTCCTCGTATAAATCTTTGTGTCAATTGTGCAAATTACATCTAAGTGATCCTTATCATTGTTCCTCATTTCAAGCATCATACCTCGTAACTAAGAGTTTGGTTGCATTATCCTCATCAGATTTTTGACCAAAACAGTTTGGCGCCCACCGTGGGGCAATTGGTGCTTCATTCCTAAGAAGTTTTTTCTGTTTGTGATCATTCCGGTTCATTGCATTCAAGTATATGGCTTCATCATCAAAGAATACCTCTACTGCAATGTCTGCGGTCAATTCATCTCAGGGCATTCCACCTTTGCCTCCACCACCTGCTGGATCTCAGAAAAATGCTGAGAAGAAACCAACTCCCATCTTCTCAAAACCTCCAACTTCTTCTACTTCTTATACTCCTACTACTAGTGACATGTTAACTTTGATTTTGCAGATGAAGGATCATATACAGCAGCAGGATAAGACCAACGAAAGGATTCTCAAAGAAATCGGAGATCTTAAGAAACAAAAGAAATCGACAGAGGATCATTCCCCACTGATGCCCAGATCTTTGAATTTTGATACTCCGGTGATAACTTCTCAGCCTTCAATGATCCCAGATGTGCAATATGTGGGAGGACCAAAAGGAGTGCACTACGGATCAACAACAGTGACTCAGGCATCAGGTTCATATTTTCAGCCAACAGGATCCTATCCTCAGCATATGGGACCCTTCACGAGTCTAGGTGGATACTCAGGAGCTCAGCAGATTCAAGGGTTCTGGCCGTTTCAAGGATCATCCCAGGTTCAAGGATCCTCCTTTGTTCCAGGATCATCCCCGGTTCAAGGATCCTCCTTTGTTCCAGGATCATCCCAGGTTCAAGGATCCTCCTTTGTTCCAGGATCATCCCAGGTTCAAGGATCCTCCTTTGTTCCAGGATCATCCCAGTTACAAGGATCCTTCCAGATGCCGGGATCCTTAAGGAGTTTGCAAACAGGAAGTTCAGATGTCCATCAGGGAGATTTTATTCCAATGCAGACCATTGCTTCTACTGGTCCTTCGATCATTCCAGAGTCCCAACAATATGGGTTCACATCCGGTGTTCCTAATCTGAACCCGGTGGGAGGTAACACTTTTAATAATTCTCTTACCACTAACCATGGATTCATGCAGGATACAGGTATCAATCATGCCATGGCCAGAGAATTACAGAAGTTAAAGGGTATGATATCAAGTGTGTTGATGCATTTCATGTCTATCGCCTTCGTCAATCCGTGTCGTAGTGAAAAGCCGGAAGTAATCAAGTGCATAATGTTGTATTTAGTCAGAAATGGCAAGGTGGCAAACTTGTAATTAATGAGAATGTTCATTAAAGATGCCTTGACCATATAAATAGGGATTATGTCACTAAGTTTTAAAAAAGAGTTTTTAGAGATTTGGAGTTAGAATTTGGAGAAGACTTGGAGAGGAGACTTTCTAGAGAGAGAAAGTAGAGAGAGAAAGTAGTGTAAAACGTGAATTCTTGTACCGAATTGTCACATCTATCAATGAAGTCACGTTAGTAGTACGTTATCGTGTGTTCGGTCACGTTCGTTCACGGATTCCGCACGTGAAACGTTCGTTACGCAATCGAACGGTCACCAAACCGGTCCTACAAGTGGTATCAGAGCTAGGAGCTCGATTGCACGATCAAACACGTCATTTTCGTACTGATTCAGAGCCAAATCAGATCCGGATTCATCGATTTAATCACTTTCTACTCATTTCTTGGAAATTCGACAAATTGAACGTGTTGTCACGGTCCGATTCGTCTGAAATTCAAGTATATTGTGCGAAATACATTGAATTGAAACCCTACAAAGTTTCAGATCGAAATTCCATGTAGTTTTGGAGATATTGCAGATTTTCGGTCCGAAATTACGTAACCTTTCAGCTTGGAACCGCCTTTACGAACATCTGGAACCGCTCGTATTTTAGTTCTGGAACCGCTCATAATCAGCTGATGTGGAACCGCTCGAAAATACTGTCTGGAACCGCTCGTAATTAGTTGGTTGGAACCGCTCATAAGTACGTGTTGGTTCGCTCGTAATTAGTTGGTTGGAATCGCTTATAAGTCACTGTTGAACCGCTTTTTAGTCAGGTTTTGGTCCGCTCAAAGGTTTGGGGGTCGCGTTTTAGTCATCTTCTCCACATGTTTTCTGAATCAAAGCAGATTGTCGGTTCAACAGATCTCGTAAATTGATGTGATAAGAATTGCAGGTGATGTCCATTGTGTTTGCACGTGAAGTGTGGGAAATTATGTTTGTCTGTTGACAGCTCAGTTACACTGCCCAATCCTTGGAGACAACTGTGAATTTTAAATGAAAACAGGCCAACAGCGCACCACCGTCTTTTTGTTTTTAGTGAAATCCATTTAGCACCGCCCCACTAAAGAAAACTTGACCAATCCCATCTCAGCCTTTTAAAGTAAACCGCCATTTTGAAGCCCATTTAAAACATTGCACCGCCATTATAAACCTATAAAAAAGAGAGATTACCCAAGCTTATAGCACCGTCCCACTAAGTTTTTAAAAGGCCCAATCAATAGTTACCCACCGCCCATATCAGCCAATCCACTAACCCAAAGTTCAAACCATTTGACCGCTTATTAACTGCCCTATCCATTTTTTTTTACCGCCCAAACGAACCATTAAAACATCCCTTGATCTGTTATTACCCAACCCATTATTACCAATCACCAAGCCCAAAGGCCGGCCCATCAGTCTTCATTTGAACCGTCAAAAATTTAAAAAAAAAACAGTTTAAAAAATTAAAAAAATGATGATGTTGTGAGTTGAAATTTTTGGGGACGATTGAATTAATAGTGTGCATTCATTGGAACGGGTTCAAGAATCTTCGACAAACGAGTCTTAGATTGGTTCATTCACACACTGTTTCGAATTCAATTAGTTTTGATCTAATCGATTACTTGTTTGTTTGCAGGAAATCCACGGTAGTTTGTCGAGCATCAGTTATACGAACAAACGAATCGTTTAAATACCGAAAATGGATTTTGCAATTAATATTGTACTGAACAAGTTCAATAATTTTTCAGGTATCGATGGAGAATCGATTGAAGAATTGATTAAGAGGTATGTCGAGCTGTATTGGATAATGAAGGGTTTAAAGATAACGAAGACAAATGAGGAATGGGTTAACAAACTGGAAAATGCTTTACCGGGTGATGAATGGAGAACGTATCTGTCAGATTGGAAGAAGAGATGCTTAGAAGTGACTTTGTGCGAGTTTATTGAGAAGATTAAAGAACGCGAACTTGAACTACAAAAGATTAGTAGTGCAAAAGCAGCTGATGAAGCAAAATTAAAATCTGAGAAAATCGGTCAAGATGTAGAGGAGCAGGTTAAAGAAATTTCAGCTATCAAGGTTGAAAAGAAAGCTGAGGATGTAAAAACGATCGAGAAGTGTTCAAAATGTGACAAATTTGAATCAGACAATGTCAAACTGTTAAGTGATTTGGACAGTTTGACATTGGAAAACAAAATTTTGAAAGAAAAAGAAAAAGTTTTTGAAAATGAAAAATCAAAAATTGAAAGAGATTTTCAAAAACAAATCAAGATTTTAGAAGATGAGAGAGATATTTTTGGTAAAGATAATCTTGAAAAACAAATTGCAATCAATTTTCATCTTGCTAAAATCATTCAGCTTGAAAAAGAAGCTAAAATTGATCATACTAAAATTAATGAATTAGAAAGTAAGTTGAAAGGTTTTGTGACTTCTGTACAGTATGTTTGTCCAGAACCGATCAATGAAATTCCAATAAGTGACAGTGTCACAAACTTTGACAATGTCAAAGTTGAAGATTGCGATGAAAAATCTGATGATGAAAATGGAAAAATTGAAAAACAAAAATTGTTTTTAGAATTAAAAGAAAAATTCAAAAATACTGTTTTGCAATCTACTGAAACAGGTGAATGCTCAACGCAAAAACCTGTTAAGAAGATTGTAGAACAGAAACGAAAAGTTAAAAATTTAAAAAATGCTCAAAAAGAAAATAAAAGCTCATCAGATCGATCATCCAATCGAAATCAAAAAGTTCAAAAATTGAAAAACGAAAACTCAAAAATTGTTGGTAATAAGTGGTGCAGGTCAGACCACAGTGCTCAAAAGCCAAATCCAACAATCAAGAAGAGGAAAGAGTATCACCAAGCCAAACAATGCTTTGATCTAAGTGTTTGGTATAACAATGGTGATTGGTATGATAACAGAGTGTGCTACAAATGTGGATATCAAGGACACATTGCTGTTAACTGCCAGAGACAGAGATTTGAGACAAGAAGATGCTATAATTGCCAAATCGAAGGACACATTGCCAGGGATTGCCCAAGGAAATCAAGTGAAAGATTGAGGGTTAATTCTCAAAAATTGGCAAAGAAACCAGTCACTGTCAAGCCCAGGGAACTGAGAGTTTCAGAACAGAATGTCAAAGAACAGAAGGTCCAAGAACCTAAAGTTCAAGAAAAGAAAGTGAAGCTTTCTCAAGGGCAAAAAGACAAACTGAGAAAGAAGAGGAAGAAGGCCAGAGAATATCTGGAGAAGATTTTGTCCTCGGGTTCACCCGACAGATCAAAGAAGAGTGCTGATGAATCGATTCACTCGACAACAAAGTCAAGTAAACCGAATTCGTCAGATACAAATCTGAGGACAAAAGAGGAGATAAAGAAAAAGGAGAAAAAGGTCGGCGATGAATCTGACATGTCAAAGTCAGACAAGCCACCTTCAGGCAATGAATCTGAGAAAAAGGTCGGCGATGAATCTGACGTGCCGAAGTCAGACAAGCCACCTTCAGGCGATGATTCTGATTCGTCAAAATCAGAAGAGCCAGTTATTGAGGTAAAATCTGAGAATTCAGATTTAACAATGGATGATACGAACTTTCCTCCATTGCTAAACAAGAATTCAAAATCACCCAAGGACAGTCAGGCTTGGGTGAAACTGTTCAAATGAAAAACCTGACTTGCCGGAGTTCCCAGGTTGGTAAGCGTGGAACATGAATCGGCACATTTCTTGAGAAATTTCACTCTGGTGATTTTTCGTCTTTCAAAAGATAAATCAGGGACATTAAGTTGTACTTGATTCATCTTTCATACAAGTAGTAATTTGTAAAACAAGGTGATGAAACCCCGAGTTTATGAAATGTCACACAAAACTAATTTTCCGGAAAAACCATTTTGATTAAAACAAACTTAAGTGTTTTGAAATCATAATGGGAAAATAGTTTGTTGTGAGGGGGAGTTCTGATTGTTTACGCTAAGTGGATGGAGAATTGAAGTGATTCTCATCATGTTGTCAAGTTTGTACAGTTTGTTTCAAATTTTCTCAGAAAATCAAAATTGAAACATATTTTGATTTTAGGGGGAGAAAAATTTTAAAAAAATTAGAAAATTTGAAAAAGTCAAAAACATCGAAAAATTTAAAACGAGTTTTGTTGTGAAAAAGAGGAAATGATAGTAAATCAGTGGACTATCACAGCATGCTAAAGAAATGAAATGTCAAATGTGATAAACGATCTCACTAAAGATGTGACGATAGGCTCAGCTAGACTAGTAGATTTGCGATAACGATACAAATATAAATGAAAAAGCCTAGTTCTAGTGGGAAACATGGTTTAAAGCATAGTACTTAGTTTTGTCCTTCTTGACTGTGTGCCTGCTCAGTAATCGCTGATTGTCGAAAGACATAAAACTGGTTAAGTTTGTGAACTTTCACTACTTTGCTGAAAAATCGCTGTGATTGTGCATTTCATTTTGCAAAGATTTAAACTTGTTTGATTTCTTTATTTTGTTTAAGCATCGGACATCCTCTGCGTATACGGGAGTATCGACCTGGATGTTGTTGCCTAAACGTTCTGCTTTATTTTCTTTGGTGTTTCGTTTAAGCTTTGGACCTCCTCTGCGTATACGGAAGTATCGACCTGGTGGTTAAAGCCTAAACAACTTCAACTTGTTTTATTTTCTTATTTTGTTTAAACATTGGACTTTCTCTGCGTATACGGAAGTATCGACCTGATTGTTAATGTTTAAACATTCTGCTTTGTTTTCGCACATATCACAGTTGATGAAAGTTTAAAGGCATTACTTGAGTTAGTGTATTGCATGATGAGGGGATATGCTGAGATCGTGGGGTCCAGAAGAACTTAGTGCATAATTAATATACCTTAAACGTATCGGTAAGCATTTCGAAAGTTTTTAGATTGAGCTTAAGTGGACAACAATATCGTCAATCAACGTGAATCGTTTAGAACTTAAAATGTCTAAAAGCTTAACGGTGCGTGTGATGTGTCTCAAAACTGATATGATCCTCTTGCACAAACTCACAAAAATATGTGTGTACATATTTCATTTCTTCATTTTATTTCTGCATTTCTGCATCATGTTTCTTATTTTGAAAAATCCAAAAAGATTTTCGACAACTGATGTTGAAAAGCTGATTTTCAAAATCTCAAAGGCTAAACATGATGAACAGACAGGTTGGTTAATTGGTTTGAAATGTTTAAGATGATACATTAATTTGAATCAGAAATTGAAATGTTTCGAATTAAGTTTGATAAAGTTTTAAATGTGAAAATTCTCAAATGTTTAGCTGATTCATTAAGTTGAATCACAATATTGTTTGTTATAATTGTGTGTTTGAGATGTGTAGGTTTCGAATTTTTGTTGCTACGAAAAGCCAGACTACGATCCCGACAGCCAAGTCTAAGGGGGAGTCTGAAGACGAGCTCAACGCTAAAGGAGCCTGTATCTGGAAAGCCAGGTGTCGATCCCAAAAGCACAGAAGCTTGACGAAAGGGGGAGCCTGAAGATTCTGAAGTAAAATACAGATCCTCTGGGATTCTGTTCGAGCAAGAGTATTTGAAGACTCTCACTAAAGATTCCGTCAACATCCAAGGGGGAGTTTGTTAGTGCAGTTGTCTGTCGACTACATCTTCGTTCGAGTCTCTCAAATAGAAAGTCAAGTCGTTATGAGTTTCACTACGGATTGTCTACGGCAATATCCAAGGGGGAGATTGTTGATGCATTTCATGTCTATCGCCTTCGTCAATCCGTGTCGTACGGCAATATCCAAGGGGGAGTTTGTTATGCTCTGATACCACTTGTAGGACCGGTTTGGTGACCGTTCGATTGCGTAACGAACGTTTCACGTGCGGAATCCGTGAACGAACGTGACCGAACACACGATAACGTACTACTAACGTGACTTCATTGATAGATGTGACAATTCGGTACAAGAATTCACGTTTTACACTACTTTCTCTCTCTACTTTCTCTCTCTAGAAAGTCTCCTCTCCAAGTCTTCTCCAAATTCTAACTCCAAATCTCTAAAAACTCTTTTTTAAAACTTAGTGACATAATCCCTATTTATATGGTCAAGGCATCTTTAATGAACATTCTCATTAATTACAAGTTTGCCACCTTGCCATTTCTGACTAAATACAACATTATGCACTTGATTACTTCCGGCTTTTCACTACGACACGGATTGACGAAGGCGATAGACATGAAATGCATCAACAATCTCCCCCTTGGATATTGCCGTAGACAATCCGTAGTGAAACTCATAACGACTTGACTTTCTATTTGAGAGACTCGAACGAAGATGTAGTCGACAGACAACTGCACTAACAAAGTGTTCCAGGAGTGGTCAAACCTATCCCAGAGATTGCAGATGGAAGCCATAAGATATCTCGTTTTGCACCACCAATCTGTGATGCTGAGATACCCAAAAGGTTCCATGTGCCAACCATGAAGCTGTATGATGGTTCAACAGATCCTGAAGAACACATAGCACAATACAGGGAGAGGATGGAGATTAATCCAATCCCAGAAAGGTTAAAGGAAGCATGTCTGTGCAAAGGATTTGGATCCACTCTTACTGGATCAGCTCTCAAATGGCTGCTAAGTCTTCCCCCCTACTCTATTAACTCGTTTGCTAATCTAGTTAACCTATTTAATAATTAGTTTTCTTGTAGTAGAAAATTTGAACGTTTAACTAGTGATCTATATAGGATAACCCAGGGTCATAATGAATCATTAAAGGATTACATTACCAAATTTAGTAAAGAATCCTTAGACATTCCCAACCTGGATATAGCCACGGCTGTTGAAGCCTTTAAAATGGGATTGCTTAGGGATTCATTGTTCTATGATGATCTTGTTATGACACCATGCAGGAACCTAGATGAGGTAAGAACCCGGGCACTCAGGTTCATCCAGCTAGAGGATGATAAGAGGATCCAGGAGAGATCGGCAGGATCCTCAAAACAAGAGAAGCAAGGATCCTCGTTCAAGAACAACAAATTCAGATCCTATAACAAATCTGAAAACCAGAACGTGCATGCTGTTGATCAAGAAGGGGATGATGAGGATTATCCTCCAATTTCTGAATATTGTTTTTCTATTGATAACAATGAACTAATCCTTGCGATGCAGAATTTAGGTGATAAAGCTAAATGGCCCAGGAAAAATGACAGACCAGCTGCAACCAAAGATAAATCAAAGTGGTGTGCATATCATGAAGATTTTGGGCATCTCACAGAAGAATGCATTGCATTGAGAAAATAAATTGGATACTTGTTGAGCAAGGGGCATTTGAAAGAATTATTGGGGAGAAAAAGGTCAAGGACTCAGGATCCTGAAAGGATCCCTGAGAAAGCTCCAGCCCCTCCAGCAGATGCACAAGTAATAACCTTTATTTCTGGAGGATCAGACATTTGTGGCACATCCTTCTCAGCAGCTAAAAGACATGCAAAGGAAACCAAGATGGATAATGGAGACAGGCCTGTCCGAACATCCAGTGTCTCCGAAGGGAAAGTCATAACCTTTGATGAGGATGATCGTGTTGATATCCAGGATCCTCATCACGTTGGTTTGGTTATCACTCTTTTTATTTCTAACCATTTTGTCCGTAGGATCCTTATAGACGGAGGAAGTTCTGTGAACATTATCCAGCTTGATGTTCTAAAGAAGATGGGTATCCCTGAATCAGATATCATACCGAGATCCTCTGTGCTCGTGGGATTCAGTGGCGAGACTAAGAATACTATGGGGGACATCAAACTCCCAATTTATGTTGAAGGATTACATAATTATCAAAAATTTTGTGTTATTGACTGTTTATCTTGTTGTAATGTTATCCTTGGCAGGCCCTGGATACACGATATGAAGGCAGTCCCATCCACCTACCATCAATGTGTGAAGCTCCCTAGTCCTTGGGGAATAGTGAAGATTGATAGTGATCAACAGGAAGCTAAGAACTGTTACACTTCATCGATGAAACCAGCCTCGAAGTCAAGGGAGCAATAGCAATCAAAGTATCCTCCAAGGGATGTCTTGGAGGCAAGAGAGCAGGATGTAGTAGAAATCCTCATGGATCCTGGTGATCCTGAATCCAAAATCTATATCGGATCAGGGATCCTTGGCAAAATGAAAGAAGACCTCATATCCTTCCTAAAAAGGAGGAAAACTACCTTTGCATGGAAACATGAGGATATGAGAGGTATATCTAAAGATATTGTCACTCATAAACTTGGCATTGACAGGTCATTCAAACCAGTCCATCAAAAAAGGAGGAAGTTTGCACCAGAAAGAAATGCCATTATCCAGGAAGAGGTAGAAAAATTGCTCCGAGCAGGTATGATTAGAGAGGTCAAGTATCCAAGATGGTTGGCCAATGTGGTTGTTGTTCAAAAGAAAAATGGAAAGTGGAGGGCATGTCCCAAGGATCCTTTCCCATTACCCCACATTGACTCCATGGTGGATGCAACGGCGGGAAATGAACTGTTAACTTTTATGGATGCTTCATCTGGATTTCAACAAATTCAGATGGAACCATCTGATCAAGAGGATACGGCCTTTATGACTCCAACCGGTATATATTGTTATATTGCTATGCCATTTGGACTAAGGAATGCAGGTGCAACTTATCAAAGGCTGGTGAATATGATGTTCAAGGATCAGATTGGATAAACTATGGAGGTTTACATAGATGATATGGTGGTAAAATCCGTAAAAGCTGAGGATCACCTAAGGGACTTGGAGGAAGCATTCGATATCCTTGACAAATATAATATGAAACTTAATCCTTCAAAATGTCACTTTGGTGTTAAAGCAGGTAAATTCTTAGGATACATGGTAACCAAGAGAGGCATTGAAGCTAGTCCAGAACAAATCAAAGCCTTAGTAAATATCAAATCTCCTGCCAATGCTAAGGATGTCCAAAGGCTAACAGGTAGGATAGCAGCTTTGAACAGATTTATATCCAAATCCTCAGAGAAGTGCAAGGAATTCTATGATATCCTAAGGAAGAACAAGAAATTTGAGTGGACTGAGAAAGCATGAAAATGCCTTAAAAGCTCTCAAGGATTACCTATCCTCAGCACCGGCCTTGATGAAACCAGAAAAAGGAGATGTGATATCCTTGTATCTTGCGGTATCCTCAAAAACAGTAAGTGCAGTCCTTGTTAAGGATCACGAAGGTATACAACATCCTGTCTATTATGTAAGTAAGAGTTTACTTGATGCCGAATCCAGGTATTCACACCTTGAAAAGCTCATCCTTGCTTTAATTATGGCATCTACTAAATTAAGACATTATTTTGCAACTCATGCTATTATTGTTAAAACTAATTTTCCAATTAAGAATGTCCTCAGGAAACCTGAAATGTCAGAAAGGATGGCTAAGTGGGCAGTGAAGCTTAGTGCATATGATATAAGATATGAGCCTAGGACAGCCATCAAATCCCAAGCATTAGCAGACTTTGTGGCTGATTTCAGTAGTGATTTACAAAAGGAAGCTGAGTTAGAAGTCCAGCAGCTAGAGGAGACTAAGGATCCTTGGATACTCTATACTGATGGATCCTCAAATGTCAAAGGCACAGGGCTTGGAATACTACTAAAATCGCCACAGGGGGACATGATACCCCACTCTATAGCTTGTGAGTTCCAAACCACTAATAATGAGGCCGAGTATGAAGCCTTGATAGCTGGTTTGCAAATTGCTAAGCATATGGGGATCAGGTATCTTGAGGTACATGTAGATTCATTGTTAATCACTAACCACTTTAATGGATCCTATGCTGTTAAAGGTGAAAAACTAACCAAATATTTAGAGATAGTCAAAGAATTGGCACTCTCTTTTGTTTCCTTTAGTTTGACACAGGTACCAAGGGAAGAAAATACAGAAGCTGATGCATTGGCCAATCTAGGATCATCTTTGAAGATCCCGGAGGATATAAGTATCCCCATTACCCATATCCTGGCTCCCGCCATCGAGGATCATGTGGCCATGGAAATAGGAGAGGATTCTGCAATTATCCCTAGTGAGGATACTCAATCTCGTTCAGGATCATGGATCGTCCCAATCATGAGATACTTACAACACGGAGAGATTCCTATAGGAGAAAACCATAGGGCTTTCAAAATTAAGGTATCTCGATTCACAATTTTAAATAATATGTTGTATAAGCGATCTCTTGCAGGACCATATTTAAGATGCATTGAGGATCCTGAAATCCAAGAAGTTTTAAAAGACTTCCATGAAGGAGATTGTGGAAACCACACTGGGGGCAGGGCATTATTCTCAAGGATCCTGAGGACAGGATAGTATTAGCCAACAATGAAAAGAGATGTTGTGGAATATGCTAAGAAGTGTGATCCTTGTCAGAGACACAGCAATATCCTTCACCAACCAGCTGAATTTTTGCATCCTATATCCTCCTCTTGGCCATTTATGAGATGGGGTATGGATATAGTTGGTAAGCTCCCTAAGGCACCTGGTGGAAAAGTGTTCATGCTAGCTATGACTGATTACTTCTCCAAGTGGATAGAAGCTGAAGCTTTTGCCCAAGTCATAGAAAAGGAAGCTATATCCTTCATTAAAAGAAATATTATAACTAGATTTGGTATTCCTTCTGAAATTATATGTGATAATGGTTCCCAATTTATTGGGGGCAGAACTACTAACTTTTGTGACAGTTGGGGGATTAAGATGATAACATCAACACCAGTCCAGCCACAAGCTAATGGTCAGGCAGAATCATCCAACAAGATCATCATCAACAATTTGAAGAAGAAGCTTGGATCTAAAAAAGGGAAATGGGCAGAAGAACTACCTTATGTGCTTTGCGCTGATAGGACAACCCCCAAGAATGCTATAGGCCAGACTCCATTCTCTCTGGTGTTTGGGGCAGAATCAATAATCCCTACAGAAATGGTGGTTCCAACTGCTAGAACAAGTATCCGTGATCCTGAGGAAAATGATGAGAACTTGGTTCAAGACCTGGATACTATTGAAGATATCAGGGATCTGGCTAGGATAAGGATGGCCAGTTATCAACAAAGAATGGTTGCTGCTTACAACAAAAATGTCAGGATCAGGAAGTTCCAAATTGGTGATATGGTGTTAAGGAAAGCATTTCAGAATACCACCAATCATGCTGATGGAAAATTGGCACCAAAATGGGAAGGCCCTTATTTGATTGAAGCTGAGGCAGGAAAGGGGGCATATCGATTGCTGACTATGGAAGGTGATTTGCTACCAAGAGCTTGGAATGCTGTACACTTGAAGAAATATTTCATGTGAGCAGGATCCTCATAGAACAGATGATCCTTACATTGTGGGTATCCTTGTAGGATCCTTAAAGCACAAATGATCCTTATTTTGGTAACATCCTAAACTCAAACTATTTCGTTTCCTTATTTTCTCATATAAGGATAAGGATCATATGTCCTTTATCCACTTCTCACGTGATTCTGAGTTTTGAAAGTTCAGGTATCCTTAGCAAAATGTTGATTATCCACAGAAGCACTCAGATCCTTGGGTTTGACCCCAGTTATTTAGGCTTGACCCCAGTTCCGCCTGTAGCGCATGATGATCCTGGTATAGTTCATGGCAGTGGGACCAGTACTCGCTTTAGGGGCTGATAATTCCATTGTACTGGCTATACCTAGGATCCTACGTATAATGGTAGACGTACCATACATCCGTTCCTAAGGTTTCTAACGTTTTCACGTTAGCTATGGTTTTGGCATTTTCATGTCACTAAGTTTGGATAGTCGCCAGTTAGGGCCATACTCCAGTTTACAAACGATCCTTGGGCTTGTCCCCAGTTATCCTTGGGCTTGTCCCCAGTTATCCTCGGGCTTGTCCCCAGTTATCCTTGGGCTTGTCCCCAGTTGCTAAATTTTATCTTATATTGGCTTAGTCGCGAGTTATGCTCTATTTCAGGTCTTTGAAGTTAGACAACTAAGGATCCTTGATCCTTACTTCTCTCAAAGGTTTATCTTATAGTTATCCTAGTTATGGTATTAAGGGTTAGGATCCTAACTTGGATCCTCAGGTATGATCCTTAACTGTTTTAATTTTGTTCATTGTTTATTTGAATAGCCCTTGTAACTTGACAACTAAACCTGTGATCCTTAAAAATATACTACTTTTTGGGATTTTTCAACTATAGGATATTTGATCCTGGATCATATTTCAATCTAACTTATTCAAGATTTCATATTTAGATAAATATACGTCAAAATAATTGAAAGTTAAAAAGACAAAAAAGGATAACAACACAAGATAAGCCACAAAAGATTAAGGTTTTATTTATTAACAAAAGGTTAACCCTTAAAAGATTGTCAAAATTACCTACCCCGAGCATCTACCAGCAATACGTGGCCCGTCCGCTGGGTTAGGTAAAGGGTGTCCATGATAATAAGTTCTAAGTAGTGCAGGAATAGAAAGACGGGAGGATAACAATGGCTTCATCCCCCAAATAGAGGATCCCTCCACCGATTGTCATCCTACCTATTGTTCGAAGGATCCTGGATCCTTAACCCTAAAACTATTGTTTAAGTACAAACCAAGAATTGTTCAACAAAACAACCATCAAACTAAAAAAAAATGGGCTCCGGCTATGTCTAGAAGTTTCCATCATCGCCCAATCATGCAGCCTAGACTTTCACCGCATCACCACCTCCAGCTTCTCCACCTTGATCCTTGCCACTGCCTCCAGCCTCAATTGTCAGGATCTCTTCAGCCTCCTCATCATCCTCCAGATCAGCTAGCCTTGCCTTCCACCCTGCAACATCCCAGCTGCTTTTGTCGAAGTTAAGATCCTGGGCTTCCTGGGCCATCTGCAGTTTTGTCTTGTACATGGTGATGGCAGTAGAGACCTTTGAACCTTCCACGATTTCATGCTTCTCGTAGTCGATGTCAATCAGGATTTTGGCTGTCTCGTTCCTAGCAGCGTGGAGGGCTTTTTCAAGATCAGCGATCTTAAGATCCTTGAGCGCGGAAACCTGTTGGAGATCAGCGATCTTCTCATCCAGCTTCTCAATGCTCCCCACGTAATCCTCAATCTCAGCAAATTTCTGCAAAGAAGTCAACGCAGTTCAAGGTCAGGTGATCCTCATATGAGTAGGATATATGAGCAGGATATATGGTCAGGATATGTAAGCAGAATCAGTGATCCTTACCTCATTGAAATATTCGAGGAACTGGTGGCGGAGCAGGGGCAGGCCTTGTAGGTCCTCAGCTTCAGAACTCTTTCTCTTTTTGCCACCCCTTCCTTTGATGGGTGCCTTGGGGATGGAGACGCTCGGGCTTGCAATGGCCTTCTTCTTGGATTTGACGGTGTCAAGATTAGCCATACCAAACTTGGAGGCAGCTTTTGAGGATTTTCCAGCACCTATACGTTCAAAACAAGATAAGTATCCTTACCTTATTTATATTTAACTATCTATTTAAATCCTAAATTATACCAAGAACAGGATACTTACTTGACATTGTGACTGAGCCTGAGGATATCTCTTGGGAGTCCTGGGTGTTGGTGTTGAATGTTCTTGTTGCAGGATCAAGCCTCCTAAAAGCAGCAAGTCTCTCTTTGGCGGCAGGGGACAGTCTGAGGTGTGAGACAGTGATAGCTGCACATCAGAAACAAAAAAGGGTGTTAGTGATCCTTGTGTGAAAAGAAAATCGTCTGGTGATCCTTATCAGGATCCTCTATCCTACCATGGGTGCACCACTCCCTGGGCAGATCCTTTCCGTTTGGAATAGTGTCTCCTCTGACAAAGAAGAAGCGTCGCTTCCAGTTAGTGTCGTTCTTGGTGGCTTTGAAGATCGGGTGCTCTTCACCAGCTTTTCGTTTGAACAAGTAACGGTGGGATCCGAAAGTAGTGAGGTCATACATCTCACCAAGCTCTAACATTCCAAGATCGATCCCTTCTTGCTCGATGATCCTTTCAAGGGTATATAGAACCCTCCAGATCATCGGCATGGCCTGGATATAGCAGATGCCGGTGAGGGAGAAAAAGGATTGGGTGAATTGAGGGAAAGGATACGAGTATCTTATCATGAAAGGAGTGATGGGGAAGGCA
This sequence comes from Helianthus annuus, assembly GCF_002127325.2. NCBI lineage: Eukaryota > Viridiplantae > Streptophyta > Magnoliopsida > Asterales > Asteraceae > Helianthus > Helianthus annuus. The sequence continues at coordinate 109,885,219 of NC_035445.2, read as the reverse complement.
ACTCAAGTCTCAGAGATGTAATCGCTCAGGGCAGTAGGACTGAAAGGTTTAAAGAAGGTGTTCGCCGGAAAATAGTGCCGGATTTTTTCAATTTGGGGGTCAGTGAAGCAACACCTCTCTTGTGGGGAATCCTTGATGATCCCTTGACCCTTCAAGGGGCTATTCTTTTTGGGATCCTTAGCAGGAGAGTTCCGGAGCAACATTTTTTGCGAGATGAAAGAAAAAGAAATAAAACAGAGTAAGAGAACGTGAAGAGAGAATACCTGTTTGATCTTCGGATGAGATTATAAAGGGAGTATCTCTGAAATTTAAATGCTAATTGATCCTATCTCTATCTCCTATTTATAATCATGATCGTGCAGGGTTGTCACTTCTGTGACGTCAGAATTGCAACGGATAGTTCTATATCAACAACTATATATCCGTTAGTTAGTTGCGGATAAGATCAGTAAAATATAACTCGCTCATTTTACAAATTACTCCTTATATTTTAGGGGCAATTGTTAGGGGAGGATTTTCTAATAGCCCGTGATCCTCACTTGTTATCCTATTAGTGATCCTTACTTCTGTGACAGATAGTGATCCTCAGAAGTGCTTTAGGATCAGGATCATGGATCACCTTAAGGATCCTTATACTAACGATTGTTCTCTTTGAATTTCGTATTGTTTTGCAGGAGTTACAAGTTGGACCTGGTCTTGGCAACGTTACTATGGAATATTCCACGGCTATTTCGCACATGTTTGACTGAAAAGGGACGTTGTGGAGAACGTGGGAGCATGGCACGAATTTCGGATAGTTTGTTAGCATAGTTAACTTCTATTTTTAAAGGGGTAACGAGCTAGTAGTAAAAACACTTGGCTAATTTCAGCTACACACACTCGTACAATTGCACTCTCAAGCATACAACAAAACACTTAACAGTTTTCACACATTCTTGCACGATATACCATAGTGATCCTTGTACCTAGCTCGTTACTATCCGAAGTTGTAAACATTTGTTGGTTAATTTGAACTTGGTGATCGGTAGTTTCCGTCACCCGAGGTTTTTATTCCGGAGATCATTCATTGATCAAGGGCTTTTTCCTCGTATAAATCTTTGTGTCAATTGTGCAAATTACATCTAAGTGATCCTTATCATTGTTCCTCATTTCAAGCATCATACCCCGTAACTAAGAGTTTGGTTGCATTATCCACATCAGATTTTTGACCAACACATTACTCCTTATATTTTGGGGGCAATTGTTAGGGGAGGATTTCTCAATGACCTGTGATCCTCAATTACTGTTGGGTTTGGTGATCCTCACTTCTGTTTCTGTTAGTGATCCTCAGAAGTGCTTCAGGATCAGGATCATGGATCATCTTAAGGATCCTTATACTAACGATTGTCTACTTTGAATATGGTATTGTTTTGCAGGAGTACCAGCTTGGACCTGGTCTTGGCAACATTCCTGGAGCATCTTCCATGTTTATTCCGTACGTGCTTAGCTAAAAGTGGACGTTATGGAGTCGTGGGGGACTTGCACCATTTGCGGAATGTTAGTTAGGGTAGATATTTTCCATTTTTAAAGGGGCAGCGAGCTAATTAGAAAACACTTGGCTATTTTTGGCTACACACACACTCGTACAACTGCTCTCACCAGCTCTCTGCAATTCACTTGGCGATTATACACTTTTTTCCACAATACACTATAGTGATCCTTGTACTTAGCTCGCTATCATCCAAAGTTGTAATACATTCATTGTTTAATTTGAGTTGGTGATCGGTAGTTTCCATCACCCGAGGTTTTTTATGCCGGAGATCATTCATTAATCAAGGGCTTTTTCCTCGTATAAATCTTTGTGTCACTTGTTCATTTCATTTCGAGTGATCCTTATTGTTGCTCATCAATTCAAGCATCATACCTCACAACAAAAAGTTTGGTTGCATTGTCATTGTTTGATTTTTGACCAAAACAATTTCCAACAACAACCATTGAAGATTCAGTTATACTAATGAGCAACTAATTCTCTTGTAACTTCTTTTGGGTGAACGGTTCGTTAAGGATAACATTACAACTTTGTTTGGTTTATGTTTTTGGATTTGTTCTTTATTAGATATTTTGGAATAACTTGTGTTTGGTTGACTTAAAGAATTATTTATGTTTCAATTATCTGTTTTTTTATCATTCACATTTGGTTTCCTTGCATCGTGAGCAGTTTGGTAACTAAGGGGTGTATTTGACATCTATAATTGGTTAATTGGATTGTATGATTTTATTTTAATTAACATGTCTTCAATTATCATTTCAACTGATTAATCCAAAGACCATGTCTATGTGCTGTCCAATTAACCAAACGAGTTTTATGTGAAACTTAAAACCTGAAATCCAGAAAGAGTTGCTTTTCCTAAATCGTATTTCTAAATCAAAATCTCTGACATGCAAATCAAGTTTCTCAAAAGCAACTAAAAAACTAGATATGCTTCTGTACTTAGATGATTAAGTAGACACTTTACACAACTTCCCTAAGGATATGATCATACTTACTTGTAATGTGTAGGTACTTAAGCGAACAAAATTAACTTGCATTTGACTAAACCACGATATCTAGATCAATATTGTGTTACATATTTTGATTTACATGAAATTAATAAATATTTTCGTTACTTTAATAAAAAAATCAACGATTGATAGGGAATGTTGACATCATTTTTTAAGTGGACGCGATTGAGTGCTAATTGGTGAAGATTTCATTTCTACCCTGTCGCTGAGGTAAGCATTGGTGATTTGTCAATGAGCTTGTTTTCCAGAAGGTAAACCTCATTGAAGTCTTTACTAAAACCTAATTCTCTATAGACATTTTTTGACTTAGATCTCTAGTACCCCCATAGTCCGCTTTGCCAACAAAGAGCTCACGGATTTGTTTTGGTTGCCTAAGTGGAGACTTCCCATGATTTCATCCATCCTGACACTACTTCCACCTGAGCACACTTAATTTTGGAGTTCTCCTCTCATACATTTTGTGACACTTCGGGTTTTCCCGCGCGTTTCTTTTATGCTAGTAACTGTGTGAATTTATTAAACGAAGCTTTAGTTAATAATTAGCTGAATTATTATGTGTATTATGTGAAAAGGTGTAATATAAATTATATGTGCATAGTGTATGAAGAACCGACTAGAAACCCCTTAGTCTCGACTCGAGACCTCTTGTTCTCAAGTTAGGCTTTCTGGTTCCGACTCCCCTCATTGCTGGCTATAGGTCATACATTCATGACCTGGCCCAAACATATCAAGCCCACTCGAAACCCTCATTTAGGAAGGGTATAAAACCCTTAAAACCCTAAGCTACTCATCTTTCCTTCTTGGAAAACAAGCGATGGCAACAACTTGAAAAGATCAACGACATCCTTGTCATCTATTGTTGGAGCATCATTCTTTTTAGTCTAATCGCACAATCTTGAACTATAACTTCCAGGTTAGTGATGTCCTTCATACCATGGTTGATGACAATTTGGTTGCTTGTTTGTATGCTATGCTTGGATGATAGCTACAAAATTGATCTAGTAGATAAATGATGCTCAATAAAGTTTGAATATATGATTCTGTTGGCATGTTTTGATTTGTAAAAAAAAAACGGGTTTAATAAACTTAGAATGTTGTGATTTGTATGTTTGATATAAGAAAGTGCAAAAAAGATGAATGTGTGGTGTGAAATAAATCAAACAGTGATAGAATGATGCACTAGGCTTGTTTTGATGAAAATGTGATGATGTTTGTCTTAGTGTAGAACAAATGAATGTTAGGCGATAATGAAACAATGATGGTTGGGTGATATTCATGATGGGTGTTAAGGTATGGTGTTAGATCTATTTTATTGAATGATGAACCTGATGAACTGGTTGAATATCCTGAAAATATTTGAAATTTACTATATTTGATCTGATTTAGTAATTGTACGAATAGAAAAACATGTTAATGAAATCTGATTGGTTCGAACTGAAATGGAAAAGGTTCTAGAAGATTCCGACAGTGGTTACGAGTCGAAATCTCACGGTTGCAACTCGAAATCATTTAGTTACAACTCGAAATCAGAATCTCATGTAAGGAACTCGGGTCCAGAGGTTACGAGCCAAGACCGCCCGGTTCGGACTCAAAGCCTGACCAAAACCACGAGGTTTCCACTAAGCGATGTACAACTCGAGACCTTCTGATTTCGACTCGAGATCTCCGGTTTGCGACTCGAGATCTCCCAGATCTGAGTCGAGACCTCATGGTTTCGACTGATCTGGCCAACTTAGTTTTTGGGCTGTTAAGTGATTGGTCCACACAGTTGAATGTTATGTTTTGGATTATATGTTAACTGTTACTGTTTGCTGTTCATATGTTAAGCTAGGCCCAAATACTTTACGTACAATAGTTTGACATGCGTGCTATGTGTTAGATACATGTAGGATATACGTGAATTATTTGTACCCAAACCTGACCTATACTGGTAACCATAATAGGACGTGGTTAACCAGCAAACTAGACCGAGTAAACTATCTGCCGAGCAAACCGAGGTGGGTTCACAACTTTTACTAAAAGCATGCTGATGCGTGTGAAGTGTTATATATATTAAGTGTATATTTTAAGCCCTTTTTACACTTTATATATATTAAGTGTATATTTTAAGCCCTTTTTACACTTTTTAGCCAAGTTTTAAATTTATAAACACGATATTTACTAACAGTAAACACACATATGGGCAGGTGCACCCATCGTGGACGTAGTATAGTGTTGGTAAGATACCGAGGTCGTCCAAGGACACAAGAGCTTTTAGTACCGGTTTATCCTCAACGTCTAATCAAATCAAAATGTTAGAAAAAGGTTTTTTTAAACTAGGAAAATAAAACTAACTAAAATGCTGAAAAGTAAAATAAAAGTCAAAACAGATAGACCAGATGAATCACTTGGATCCGACTCGTGTGTAGTGTAACCTTTGATTATTTTGTCACTTTTGCACTTGTTTAAGAGATTATCTTAGTTATTGTAGTAGGCCCCTCTTTTGAAGGCGACGTTACCCTCAACCCAGTAGTTTGAGTCAGCAAGGATACAATCCTAAAGGGTCGGATTATTGAAAGATAATTAATTAAGTTGTTAATGCATAATGTGGTAGGCCCCTCTTTTGATGGCGACGTTACCCTCGGCTAAGTAGTCTGAGTTAGCAGGGATACAGTTCTAAGTAGCCGAGTTAAAGTTTTAATAGTAGTTTAACTTATGAGGGGATCAAAGAGTTTGGACCCCCGCCATCCAATACCGTTGGGTATTGAAGGAGGTCCTACTAAATTTGACCAAGGTCCTTTGCAGGATCTATACACTAAACAATGGCAAGACTCTTACCAAACCGTTCCCTTAACCCCCGACCAGGTAGCCAACATACCTCCATATAGACCGTGGAGATATGAATGGTGAAAATTTTTTATTTTATATAGACAGTAAAATAATGCGAAGACACCACGGACAAACGATAAGGAAGAATCACCTTCAACATAAGAAACTAGTAATTAAAGTCATTAACACAAAACCAACTAAAAAGTGCAAAAGATTAAAAATAAAATGTATTACACTAAACACTTGTCTTCACCAAGTGATGTAAGAGACTTAGGCAAACATGGCCTTTGATTGTCAAGAACTCTTACGATCAATCTTGGATCCCAAGACGACTCACACACTCTATGATGGACAATGGATGATGGTGGTGGATGACGGTGTTGTAATGGTGGTAGGTGGTGGGTGAAGTGTGAGAGAGGTTGTGTGCCAAGGGATGAGTTGCAAGAGATCCAAGAACTCCTATTTATAGGATGAATAGAAGCTTGGGCACGGCCCCGTGTCCACTGTGCACGGCCCCGTGTCCATCTGACTCTCTCTCTTCATTAATTGCATTTCGTAATTTCATTAAATGCGTCTGCAACAGTTGACCACGCCCCCGTGTCTGCTGAGCACGGCCCCGTGGTGGGCAGTAGAAGCTTCCATCACTTTGTCTTTTCTGCTGACACTTGGGCACGCCCCCGTGCTCACTGAGCACGGGGCGTGTTCAGTCTTCTGTTTTCTTTGTTTTGCTTTGGGAAGATGCTGTCGGGAGGTCGGGCACGCCACGTTTGTTCCTTTTCTTGTATTTATGTCAGATTTAGCTATCTTTTTGCTTCTTTTGTTCATTTGAGCTCATTTAATCCTAAAAATACAAAAGGAAGACAAAAGCACACTTTTTCCAACATTAGTACTAAAAAAAGGATAGTTTTATGCCACAATTGATGTAATTTATATGTTGCATTTTGTGCACATAAAATACCCCCACACTTGAATCTTTGCTTGTCCTCAAGCAAAGCTCTTTATAATTTGGCTTTTTCACTCTCAAATGGAATGGGTAGAGGAGAAGGTTTTTGGACTTGTCATAGAGTGTTGGGATTTCCAAGATTCTTTATTTAGGTTTTATTTTTATTTATTTACAATCCTATTCGTCATGATTTATTAAAAACGTTTCATAAGATAAATTACTTATTAGGGCATAACATGCCTTTTTTTAAAATTCCACTTATATACAAGTTCACATACCTCACAGGGGATCACTCAACACTCGGCCGAAGGTGTATTTTTAGTGAATCACTCGAGAGTGGCATGGAACTTACTCGTACCATAAGCTTGCCAAGCAATCAATCCTCCTCCTTTTTAACTATATACCTTTGTAAATATCAAGAGGACTTTTGAGGTGAAGGGTTAGGCTTGGGCTAAAGGTGGGTGGTTGGGTTAGTGGTTAGTGAAAGGGCAAAAAGCGTAAAAAGCGTCGGTTTTTGAAAGACTTTTTATTTTTCACAATTTTATTTTGATGAACCATTTCTTTCAAGCAAAGTAATTTTTGATGAACTTGTTTGTTTATTTGGTTTCATCATCAAATTATATATATATATATATATATATATATATATATATATATATATATATATATATATATATATATATATATATATATATATATATATATATATATATATTTGGAAGAAGTCATAAGAAAAACCGAGCTTTGTTACTAAAAGAAAGGGTTAAAATAAAAAGGTTTAGGTGGGTAAAAAGGGTGATTGTTTTGGGTTAAGAAATGAAAAGGTTTAGGCTCAAAGGGGTTAACTAGGGGGATTTTGGGTAGGTGGTAAAAAAAATGAAAATTAATGGTGTAGAAAGAAAAAAAAGGGTTAGTCCTAATGCCTCCATCATTTACTTACTTGGGTTTAATTTGGTAAGGACCGGGAATGCATTGTCGTGGCAAGTTCTAGAGTCGTACGAACCAAGCGGCTATTCACATAAAAAATGAAAAATGAGCATTTAGTGTAAAGATATGCATTTGTATGCTCAATAAAGGCTCAAAACTCACTTTTGTGGGAATGGGTTTTTATGTGATCAAGTATATATGATCAAATTTTAACTAAGCTTGTCATACCGTTTCATAATTTTCTGATGTTGGTTCTTTTTATCACGACGCTATCGGTTGTAAACTTGTAAAAATATAACCTTTTTAGAACTTGAAATTCCCAACTTAAACTTAGACAAGTAAATAAATTTGAAGCGGTTCCAATAGAGTTTTGTGTAAGGCTTGTTGATTGGGACTTGCAAGATTCAAAGTTTTAGCATCCCCCCACACTTAGATTACACATTGTCCTCAATGTGTCCCAAAAGTAAGTTTTTAGGTTGATTGAATGTGTAAAAGGGCGTTAAAAGCAAAAATTTTATGTTACTGGCACTCTGGACACAGCCCCATGTCGGATGGACACGACCCCATGTTCATGTGCCAGTAACGAAAACTTACAGAAGGTGGACACGGGGGCGTGTTGGCTGGACACGACCCCGTGTCTGGCAAAAATCTGCAGAATTTAAACAAACAGCAGGTCTGGGTGGCGGGCACGCGGGCGTGTTGGCCGGACACGGCCCCGTGTAGACAGTCTGCAAGGTTGAAAAAAAACAGGTTTCTAGTTCCGGTTTTCCTGTTCCGGCTTTAGTAGTACTAGTGTTTAGTACTCTAAGCCTCGTATGTACCTGTTTTATCAACAAATACCACACCAAACAATACCAAACATCCTAGATTACCAAGTTCAACATCCAAACCATCAAAATAAAAAAAAATAAAAAAACAAAAGCAGAAATAAGAAGAAGTTAGGGAAATTAAATTGTTTAACATTCGGCACGCAGGCTGGAAATTGTTCGATAGAAAAGGGGTTTAACCTGTGGAATCACCAACTAGCCGCTCCTACTCCTACTCCACCCGCCTAGTCCATGTCATCATCACTACCCTCCTCATCACCTCCTCCTCCATTCCCCGCCATGTACTCCCGGATGCTTCCGATGTCATCTTGGATATCGGAGATGTTTCTTTCAATGGCTCCGACCCGGTTGTATGTGTTGTTGGCGAGGTTGTAGGTGTTCCTGGTGCACATAAGGTTTTCCTACAAAAAGATCATGCAAACTCTGAAAGTTAGGAAAACCACCTCCTTGTGAGGAGGATTGGCCCGGATCACCGTGGGGTTGGTACTGGTATTGGGGAGGTGGAGCGTGAAGGACTAGCGCCTCTTGTGGGTTCCATGTATGGCCTTGCTTCCTCTGAAAGCTTACCGACTCGTCTTCTGCCTCATAGATTAGGTTCATGGAGCGGCAGATGTGTACATCGACTCTTCCCGACCATGGGCTTCTTTCGAAAGACCTAGGTATGTTCACGAAGTGCCTGTAGAGACGGTACACCCATCCCCCGAAGAAGATAGGGGTTCGTGCATGAGCTAGCCGGTTCAGATGCATGTTTCGGAGTAGAAGAAACGGAACATTGAGGTCTCTTCGGCTATGAATGCAATGAAGAACCACCAAATCTCTCAACCCAACAACGCCGTTGCTGTCATGCCTTTGACTAAGAGAGTAAGCAAGGAGCCTATGAATGTAGCGGTAAAGCGGATCCCTCAGCTTAGTGCTCTTAGTGCTGCTCGGATTGTAGTACCCTTCACCAATCTGAGCCCATGCGGCTTGGCGTTCGTTCTCATCCAACTCTCGCATTCCTCCGGTGTTCTCTTCATTCCCCGAATCTTCCTCCACATACAGCCCTACTATTTCCCCGAATTGTGCCATTGAAATCGAGTACCTTGTTCCATCGCATCGGAATTCCACCCCATTATTGTCGAAAGGGTCGCACCTTGAATTGAAAGTGAAGGTGCTATAGAACTCCATAGTGCACTCATGTACTGATCGAAGTCGAGTGGTTAGGCAACCCTTAGTGGGCCGGTAACGAGGTTGTTAAACCGGTTAAGTTGGTTCACCATTGCTAAGAGGTTCGTGCATGCTTGTCTTGGGTATTCTTCGGGTCTTGTTTGAAGTATGTCATATCTGGCCCTAGCATCGAGCTCATTTGCATTGAATCTTGTGAACTTCTTTGACATCTGAAAGAATACACCAAAAGTTAGCACGAAACAATGAGATTTTCGAAGAAAACTGTAAACAGCAGGCTGGACACGACCCCGTGTTCAGCAGGCACGACCCCTTGTCCAGGCGTCTGTTACTCAAAAACTTCATTTTTCGTCCCGGTCATGAAAATCTGAAAATTTTTGGCCAAGTAGGTGCGGTTTCCCCCGAAAATGAAACCCTAAGTCCCATTTTCCCAAAATAAACCGTTTACCCTTTCGATTTTATCTTTTTCGGTTCAAAAACAAGGGTTTGGGGTTTTTGTGAGAAATCGAGCAAAGCTATCAACAATACAAGTGGGTTTACTTTCCATAACACTAATCTAAACTAATGCTAACAGATTTATGCAAAAATTTGAGGTTCGATCCGGATGAACTTCAAGAACCCTAGATTTTTCCCCAAATTTTTGATGTTTTAACTACATGCAAGTAACTATTCTAACTACTAATGATGATAGAATCATACCTTGATGTTGTTAGAATGAGAGGAGACGTCGAAAATCCGCGGAAAATCGCCTGGACCAGAGCGTTTTTCGGGGAAACGGGGCGTGTGGAATGAGATAACTGTTATGAAAAAGGGGTTTTATCCCGACAGATGCGCGGACACGGCCCTGTTTCTAGCGGACATGGCCCCGTGCCGAGCAAAGTTTTTTAAATTTTTTTATATTGCTCGTGTGAGTGCCCTGTTTTCCCAAAACTCGGTTAGAAGACTTACCAGTTTCGATGTTCATCCGCATTTTCGTAACCTACCAGGTATGATGTTGATGCCTTTACTCGTTGACCGTTTGAAGCGAGATTTCTTCCTCCTCATCCTCAATGAATCCTTGATAGAGTTTTAGCCGTTGGCCATTGACATTGAATGGAACACCATTCCGAGATTTAATTTCTACTGCACCGTGAGGAAAAATATGGGTGATGGAAAAAGGTCATGACCACCTAGATTTTAGTTTACCCGGAAATAATCGAAGTCGTGAATTAAACAATAGAACTTGATCTCCCACTCGAAATTCATTAGGTTTAATGTGTTTGTCGTGTAAGTTTTTCATTCTTTCCTTATAAATTTCAGAGTTAGAGTATGCATAATTCATTAATTCGTCTAATTCATTTATTTGACAAAATCGATTTTTACCTGCAATTTCTAAATCCAAGTTTACATTTTTTATTGCCCAGTAGGCCTTGTGAGCAATTTCTACCGGCAAATGACAACTTTTTCCATAGACGAGCTTATATGGGGTTGTGCCTATAGTTGTTTTATAGGCGTTCGAAAAGCCCATAAAGCATCATCTAATTTATCGGCCCATTCCTTTTTATTTAATCCTACGGTTTTTTCAAGTATTCGTTTTAAACCTCTATTAGTCACTTCGGCTTGTCCGTTTGTTTGAGGGTGATATGTTGTTGAGACCTGGTGATAGACCCCATATCTTGTTAAGATTTTTTCGAGTTGATGATTACAAAAATGGGTACCTCTATCACTTATTAATGCTTTAGGTGTTCCAAAACGAGAGAATAATTTTTTTCAGATATCTTACCACGACTCTTCCATCATTTGTTGGAAGTGCCTCGGCCTCGGCCCATTTAGACAAGTAATCTACTGCCACAAGTATATATTTGTTTCCTTTTGACGGCGGGAAAGGTCCCATAAAGTCGAGTCCCCACACATCAAAAATTTCACAAACAAGAATGCCATTTTGAGGCATTTCATTTTTGGAAGAAATATTACCTGAACTTTGGCAAGCATCACATGACTTAACTAAACTTTGTGCGTCTTTGTAAATGGTCGACCAATAAAATCCTAAATCAAATACCTTTCGTGCGGTATTAGCGGCACCATGATGTCCTTCGTATGGACCTTCATGACAATGGCGGAGAATTCTTCTTGCTTCACTACCATGTACGCACCTTCGGATGAGTTGGTCGGCACACATTTTGAAAAGATAAGGATCTTCCCAAAAGTAATGCTTCACATTAGCAAAGAATTTTTTTTCTTTGGTGATGTGGCCATCCTTTGGTGACTATACCGCTAGCTAAGTAGTTAGCATAGTCGGCGTACCATGGTTCTTCCTTGTATTCAACCATTTCTAGGAACTCCGTTGGAAATTTTTCGTTGATTTGCTCGTCCCTAGTTGCCTCCAAAGCTGGGTCTTCTAAGCCCGAAAGATGATCTGCAGCGGTGTTTTCTGCTCCTCTTTTGTCTTTGATTTTAAAATCAAATTCTTGGAGGAGTAGAATCCACCTGATCAAACGGGGTTTTGCGTCTTGTTTCTTGAAAAGGTATCAAATGGCTGCATGATCTGTATAGACTATTGTTTTAGAAAGAACAAGATAAGAACGAAATTTATCAAAAGCAAATACCACAGCTAGTAATTCTTTTTCAGTTGTTGTATAATTCTCTTGTGCATCGTTAAGTGTTTTACTAGCATAATAAATTGGGTGAAAATGCTTCTCTTTTCTTTGTCCCAAGACTGCTCCAACTGCAAAGTCACTTGCATCACACATGATTTCGAAAGGAAATTTCCAATCAGGCGCTATCATGATAGGTGCATTGACTAGCATTTCCTTGAGGGTTAGAAATGCTTGATTGCATTCCGTGTCAAAGATGAAAGGCGCATCTTTTTCAAGTAATTTTGTTAGAGGTCTTGAAATTTTAGAAAAGTCCTTGATAAATCGCCTATAAAATCCGGCATGCCCTAAGAAACTTCTGATTGCTCTAACGGAGGATGGTGGAGGTAATCGAGAAATAGTGTCTATTTTTGCTCGATCAACTTCCATTCCTTCGCTTGAGATCTTGTGACCGAGCACTATTCCCTCTGTTACCATGAACTAGCATTTTCCCAGTTAAGGGCGAGGTTAGTTTCCTCACATCGGGAGAGCATTCGTTCAAGGTTATCGAGGCATTAGTCGTATGAGTTTCCAAAGATAGAAAAGTCGTCCATGAAGACTTCCATTGTCTTTTCTATCATGTCATGGAAGATGGCAACCATGCAACGTTGGAATGTTGCGGGGGCATTACATAGACCAAATGGCATGCGTCGATACGCAAAAGTTCCATAGGGACATGTGAAAGTTGTCTTTTCTTGGTCTTCGGGCGCTATCGGTATTTGAAAGTAACCTGAAAAACCATCCAAGAAACAATAAAATTTATGACCGGATAATCTTTCTAACATTTGATCAATGAAGGGCAAAGGAAAGTGATCTTTCCTTGTTGCTTCATTTAATCGTCTATAGTCTATACATACTCTCCATCCTGTGACGGTTCTCGTTGGTATTAATTCATTCATTTCATTTGTTATTACTGTCATACCTCCTTTCTTTGGAACTACGTGGACGGGACTTACCCAGGGACTATCTGAGATAGGATAGATTACTCCGGCGTCAAGTAATTTGATGACTTCGTTTTTAACCACTTCTTGCACATTTGGATTTACTCTACGTTGTGGCTGTATTACCGATTTGTAGTCATCATTCATTAAAATTTTGTGCGTGCACATGGAAGGACATATTCCTTTAATATCTACAAGCTTCCAAGCGATCGCATTTTTATGTTTTTTCAAAAGTTTAATTAATTTTTCTTTTTCTAAACTACTTAATTTAGACGAAATAATTACAGGTGATTTACCATCTTTGTCTAGAAAAGCATATTCCAAACCTTTCGGAAGTTCTTTGAGCTCAAGGGGTGGGTCTTTAGGAGACTCCTTATTTTGTTGCTCTTTTTGACCAAGAACTTTAAAAGTTTGTTCTATGGCTACCTCTTCTTCAACAAAGTGGTCAATCTTTTCACTTGTATCGGGTGGCTCATCTTCATCTTCAATTAGGGGGTCATTGTTGCCAAAAGGATTTTTCATTGAGTGCTCAAGATCTATGCTCCTTTTGAATGCCCCTAGTTGAAGAGGTAGATTGTTGAACTTCCGGTTTTTCAAAGCTTCATGAGTTTTTACAAAAGGTCGTCCCAACACTAGAGGAGCGTCATCGAGGATGACAAAGTCGGTTGGGATTACCATTTGATTCGTTTGAACCAAGACATCCTCAAATACACCGATTGATTTTATTACTTTCCGATCGGATAGAAAAATGGGTATTTGAAGTGGAGAAAAATCACTAATACTTAATTTTTCGAAAATGTAGTTAGGCATTATGTTAACACAAAGATCTTAATCGATTGTGATATTACTAATAAAGGAATTTTGAAAGAAACATGGAACCGGTGTAATGTTAATTTCAAAAGGGTATTCTTTTATTAGCAAAGTTTGATCATTAGTTAACTTAACACTTACCATTTCTTCAATTTTGGTGTTAGTGTTTAACTCTTTTAAAAACTTAGCATGAGTTGGTACTAAACAATGATTTTCAAAAGAAGGTGACAAGAGATTAATTTCTTCAAAATTAGACTCTTCTTGAATTTTAACGTCATCGTCCTCACCTTTTTCGTTGTTTAACTCATGTGTAAGTTCTTTACTTATTTGTTCTTCCATTTTTGACTCCTCAACTATCGTTTCTTTATTTAATTCTTTTCTTGCGCGGGACTCCTCTTCTCTTGCGCGAGATTCTTTTATGTATCGTTCGATAGTTTTAAGTTTTTCTATTATCCTATCGGCCACTTCGGTGATAGAGAAAGGATCGGGATCCTCAAAGCTTGAATCCGGTTGTTCGATCCTTGGTTCCTCATAGTACTCATATGAAGTAGATGGTTCACACCATTATACCTCATTGTAAGTATATGATGGATAAGGGTCATAATTTTGTTCTTCATAGTACTCATATGAGGTGGGTTGTTCATGCCATGGTTCCTCATAATAAGTATATGAAGGTGGTGGCTCATATCTTGATTCCTCAAAGTATGAGTATGAAGGTTCATACCTTGACTCATCAAAATATGAGTATGAGGGAGAAGGTTCATACCTTTGGTCTTCATAGGATGTGTATGAAGTCGATGGCTCGTACCTGGGCCCCTCATAATAGTTGTATGAAGTGGATGGTTGAAATAAGTTACAATATTGTACCGAGTGCGGGTTTCCACAATTAGTGCAATAGTCTCCTATATAATCATCCTCCTCATAGGTGTAGTTGTAACCTCCTGAGTATTGATCCATAAGAATCACTCAGCAGACCACAATAGAGTCTCGGGACCAGAAAACAAAAATAAAGACGGAAACAGAAGCTGGACACAGCCCCGTGTTCAGTGGACACGGCCCCGTGTTCAGGGTCTGTATCTGGGCGTTTTAATTAAAGTTACTGGTCTTGTTGAGCACGGGGGCGTGTTCAGTGAGCACGACCCCGTGTTCAAACTCTGTATCTGGGTGTTTTATTAAAAATATGCAGCACGGCCCCGTGTTCAGGCTACTGTAATGGAAACTAAACTAAAATGCAGAAAAATGTGCCCGCGTTTTGAAAAAGTTTTGTAAAACTGATTAGGCCGTCGATTTTAAGCTTTCTTAAAATCCTTGTGTCCCCGGCAACGGCGCCAAAAAACTTGATGCGTGTGAAGTGTTATATATATTAGGTGTATATTTTAAGCCATTTTTACACTTTTTAGCCAAGTTTTAAATTTATAAACACGATATTTACTAACACTAAACATACTTATGGGCAAGTGCACCCATCGTGGACATAGTATAGTGTTGGTAAGATACCGAGGTCGTCCAAGGACACTAGAGCTTTTAGTACCAGTTTATCCTCAACGTCTAATCAAATCAAAATGTTAGAAAAAGGTTTTTTAAACTAGGAAAATAAAACTAACTAAAATGCTGAAAAGTAAAATAAAAGTAAAAATAGATAGACAAGATGAATCACTTGGATCCGAGTCGTGTGTAGTGTAACCTTTGATTATTTTCGCACTTTTGCACTTGTTTAAGAGATTTTCTTAGTTATTGTAGTAGGCCCCTCTTTTGAAGGCGACGTTTCCCTCAACCCAGTAGTTTGAGTCAGCAAGGATACAATCCTAAAGGGTTAGATTATTGAAAGATAATTAATTAAGTTATTAATGCATAATGTGGTAGGCCCCTCTTTTGAAGGCAACGTTACCCTCAGCTAAGTAGTCTGATTCGGCAGGGATACAGTCCTAAGTAGCCGGGTTAAAGTTTTAATTGTAGTTTAACTTATGAGGGGATCAAAGAGTTTGGACCCCCGCCATCCAATACCGTTGGGTATTGAAGGAGGTCCTACTAAATTTGACCCAGGTCCTTTGTAGGATCTATATACTAAACAATAGCAAGACTCTTACCAAACCGTTCCCTTAACCCCCAATCAGGTAGCCAACATACCTCCATATAGACCGTGGAGATATGAATGGTGAAAATCTTTTATTTTATATAGACGGTAAAATAATGTCAAGACACCACGGACAAATGATAAGGAATAATCACCTTCAACATAAGAAACTAGTAATTAAAGTCATTAATACATAACCAATTAAAAAGTGTAAAAGATTAAAAATAAAAAGTATTACACTAAACACTTGTCTTCACCAAGTGATGTAAGAGACTTAGGCAAACATGGCCTTTGATTGTCAAGAACTCTTACGATCAATCTTGGATCTCGAGACGACTCACACACTCTATGATGGACAATGGATGATGGTGGTGGATGATGGTGTTGTGATGGTGGTGGGCTATGGGTGAAGTGTGAGAGAGGTGGTGTGCCAAGGGATGAGTTGCAAGAGCTCCAAGCACTCCTATTTATAGGCTGAACAGAAGCTTGGGCACGGCCCCGTGTCCACTGGGCACGGCCCCGTGTCCATCCGACTCTCTCTCTTCATTAATTGCAATAAGAAATTTCATTAAGTGCGTCTGCAACAGTTGACCATGCCCCCGTGTCCGCTGAGTACGGCCCGGTGGTGGGCAGTAGAAGCTTCCATCACTTTGTCTTTTCTGCTGACACTTGGGCACGCCCCCGTGCTTACTGAGCACGGGGCGTGTTCAGTCTTCTGTCTTCTTTGGTTTGCTTTGCTTTGCTTTGGGAAGATGCTGTCGAGAGGTCGAGCATGCCACGTTTGTTCCTTTTCTTGTATTTATGTCAGATTTAGCTGTCTTTTTGCTTTTTTTGTTCATTTGAGCTCATTTAATCCTAAAAATACAAAAGGAAGACAAAAGCACACTTTTTCCAACATTAGTACTAAAAAAGGGTTAGTTTTATGCCAAAATTTGTAATTTATATGTTGCATTTTGTGCACATCACATGCGTTCCCGGTGGTTGGGATACGGAACAATCGACGCTATCTCCCTATGTGGGATACAAACAACGCTATCTCCTTGTGTGGGATACAAATAACGGTATCTCCTTGTGTGGGATACAAACGACGTTATCTCCTTGTGCGGGATACAAGCAAACCTTTCTCCCTTGTATTGGACGATCGGTTAATTACTATTTATAGTTGATGCAACAAGCATACTAAACGAAACTCTATCACGAAAGTCCCTACTTACGATATCGATTAGTCGCGGGGCCTGGCGAACGGGTTATTAGTTGATAGCGCTACTTAGGTTTCACCAACCTCACACCGTTCCTTTTGAGGACGGGCGTGAACTAATAGACTCAGGCAAAACCGTCAATGATGATAGACATTGAAAAAACAGGGCAAACAAACATGAGGTCGTAGAGTATTCAGTATAACGCAGTTTAGTAGCTTACATATGGGGTAGCTCCTCATGGCATGATATAAATGAGTAACTTAACTACTTAAACAAGTTTTTGGAAATTAAAATTGGACAAACTCGTGAACTCACCAACTTTATGTTGACACCCTACTGCATGCTTTGCTGGTACCCAGTGACTTAGGAGCTTGCAGCTTGGGGATGTGTAGTGGACGTCTAAACCTGTGTGTTGGGTTATTTAATAATCATGAACTATGAACTTATGTTTTAACCATTTTACCTATGCTTCCGCTATTTACTTAAACTGCTGTTTTGAACTTAAGAACTTTGGATTTAAACTTTAGTGGTCACTAATCGTATTGGTTTGGTGAACTATATTACTATTATTTTAGTTGTTCAATATGATTGGTGGTTGGATCCTGGTCAGTCACATGCCTCGCAGTAGTACTCCACTTGTGGAATTTGAGGGTGTGACACATTTGCATTAAGCCTAAATACACATTGGTGATATTTGAAGTGCGACATGCCATATGAACCAATAATTTCTGTTGCCGCACCGTCTCATCAAGGATGTGGAATTTGACTAAGGCGTCCATTCGAACACCCTCGAAGACACATCATTCTTGACGAGGCCTACCTTGTCATCCCGAATGGTAAATGAGTGGCTCTAATACCATTTGTAACATCTGACCTCGTGTAACACAAATATTGTTCATTTTACGAAAAGCTCACAGATTTATATTTGGTTGCTAAGTGGAGACTTCCTATAGGTCACCAACCTGATAATTCTCTAATATGAACATGCTTAACTGTAGAGTTTCTCTCATCCACTTGCATTAAGCCCAGATTGTGTTTATGATATCTGAGGCAGATCATGCCTTATGAACTAGAATCTCTTATGTCAACAGGTAACGTGAGATTTACTTAGGGTGCTTCAATCCTACATCGACCATGACCAGAAGAGATTCTTAATTGATATGAAAATGCCCTTTATATCTATTGTGGGCCTAATCTCACGGAGTTATCTTTCGATCCTCGTGTGGCGTCCCAATTTCCCCGGGATAACTAATCCATCCCGCTCTTGATCCAAGTCATTGGTTTCAATTGTGTGCCTAATCTCACGGAGTAATCTTTCGATCCCCGTGTGGCGTCCCAATTTCCTCGGGGATAACTAATCCATCCCACTCTTGATCCAGGTCATTGGTTTCGTCTTGCTTAGACTCATCAGGAGAGTGGCAACAGCTCTCGACCAGTGGTTCATTCATCGCGTAGACTCGACTAGGCAAGTACACCTTCTATATCCACTAAGGTCGTCCTTGATAAAGTCCTGGACTAGCCAGTAAACCCCAACCGTTCAAGTACAACCCACAACATAACAACCTTCGAACATTTGGCCCGTAACACTCCCACCACCATTTCATGCACGTCCCCGTGCATACTCGCAATCTCATACTTACTTGCATACTTGGACATTACATCTTCCCCGAAAGTTAAGTATGATTCACTTTCATTGGGTAGGATTATCTTTTGTCGTACCGGTTCAAAGTTTTGTCTCGATTATCTTTTTGGAGTTGGCGTCGACGTCCGCTAATAGTTTTAGGAATATGGGGCCTTGAAGAATGTAGCGCCTTTCTTTCTTGTTATGATTACGGTGATGCTTGAACTGTAGTTTTTTAACACAAACACAGATGGTTTCATTGACACCATAGGAGGGCGACGCTCATGATCCCATACTCGCGGCGTACAAAGATCTTCACCGAAGAGCCCCATATTTGGTCTTCTCCCACCACCATTGGGTAACCATACTCTAAATTTAAGCACATTCTAGTTAAGAGTTACGTTCTAATGTATACGAGAATCGACCTACTCTGATACCACTTTGTCGCGAAGTTATCGTTCGATCCCTGCGTGGCGTCTCCGGTTGCCTGGGGATAAGCCAATCCATCCTGCTCTTTGTGTGGGTCACTGGTTTCGTCATGCCTTAGACTCATCAGGAGTTTGATAACAAATCTCGACCCGTGTTGCGTTCGTCGCATAGACATGACTAGGCACGTTCACCTTCTTATTCCTATGAAGCTGTCTCTGATAAAGTTCCGGACTAACCAACAAACTCAAATACTCAAGTACAACCCAGAGCATAACGACCTTCCTACACTTGGGTTGTTACACTAGACTTAGATTTGGTAACCTTACAACGGATATACTCATACATAAAAGCAACATTTGTATTGGTGGTGACTTAAATAATTTATTTATACTTAATACTTCATCAGACTTTTGAGAAAATCAAAGCCCCTTGTTGATGCACGTAATGTCTGTTGACTGCGTCTACAAAAAGTCTGAAGTCAAGATTGGTCAACAGGGGGTCAAAATGTAAATATTGTATAAAATAGAGTTTGGACCGCTTATGTGTCATTGTATTGATGTGGACCGCTCTTGTGTCTTAGTTCTGGACCGCTTATTTGTCAAGTGTTCTGGATCGCTTATATGGGCTGTCACATAAGCGACCCAGGAACTCTATAAATAGGGTATGAGCGGTTCATTTGAAATAGAGGTATGTGTGTGCTTGGGAGCCGAAACTCTGTCAAAATTTCATCATAAAGCAATAAAAAGATAGGAATTGAAAGGATATGCTGTTGTAACTTCATATATGTTGATCCCGCCTTCATACATGAAAATGAGCTACTCTAACTGACTTTTCGGGTCAAAGAACGGTCCAACAAGTGGTATCAGAGCTCAGGACGAGGAGTTCATACTACTACAGTATAGATCTGCAGAAATCTCTCTTTTCTACTCACTTTCTCTCATACTTTTTTAGTTTCTAATGGTTCCAACGGTCGAAATCGTCTGAAATTTGAGTATAACGTGTAAACACACTAATAACAAACCCTAGAAAGTTTTAGAGTAAAATTCGGACTAAAAATGAGTAAAACAGGCTAAAAACTAAGGATCACGTTTTCGAACATTCAGGACCGCTCGAAAGAATTTGTTTGAACCGCTCGAAATATCTATTTGGACTACCTGGACCGCTCGAACAATCATAGCCTGGACCGCTCGAACGATCATATTCTGAACCGCTCGAACGATCATATTCTGAACCGCTCGAACGATCATTCTCTGGACCGCTCATACGAATTTTGTTGATCCGCTCAAACGGACACAATTGAGTCGCTTATTTGGTCCGCTTATTCGGACATAGTTGGATTCGTTTTTTAGTACATCTTATTGGTCTGGTTCGCTTGAGAGAGCATTGTTTGGTTCGCCTATTTGGATCAAACAATTCTGTTTATTTGTCAATCTTACAGATAGATCCGCTTTTGTGGTTCTGTTTTTCAAAAATCTCGAAAATTTTTCTAAGTGTTGGTTGATTTTGCAGGTACGATCAAAATGGATGATATTTTCATGAATCCGTTCAGCGATATGTATGCATTCACGGGTAGTTCGGGAAACAACGATACGACATCGAACAATACGAACGAGAATCAATCAAAGGAGAAAAAGAAGGAAGCTTGGGAGTCTGAGAGTGCATTCGGTACATTCAACAAACCCCCAAAGCTTAAGGCAATCGATGAATATAGTCGTTGGTCGAGAAAATTTGAAGATTGGTTGATGGCTTTTGCGTTTGCAAGTTGGAAGAGTTTGAAAAATGGATATGATCATGGAGACAAAAGTGGAGAAACTTTATCATCAGCTGACGAAAATGAATCTTTTGTGGCATAACAAAAGTGTGTGGCTTTATTGTTTCAGTCGGTGCGGGAAGACATCATTTCGTTGATAGACTACTCCAATGCTAAAGACTTATGGGAAAAACTCAAGAAAAAGTGTCTAGGGAGTAATGAGATTGTAAAAAATAAGACGAAACTGCTTAGAAAAGAATTTGATATGTTTGTTGTCTTAAAAATGAATCGGTTTGTAAAATGATTGAAAGGTTCGGTCATCTGAAGCTGGAACTTGGACGACATCAGATTACGTATTCTCCGGAAGAACTTGTTGACAAATTGTTCGATTCCTTACCAGATGAAGTGGATTGGAGATATTACGCATTAATGTTGAAGAACACTATTTCTCCTGAAAATTTGACTCTAGATTTGGTGATTGAGAGACTTGAAAGTCATGAGCTTGAATTGAAGAAAACTTACAAAGTCAATCACTCATCCTATCAGCAAAACTTGGATCTTTATTATCCGAAAAGCTTGATGCCGAAAGCTACTTCTCCGAAAACTGCATTTTCTGCTGAGAATGTTTGTTCAGCAAACAAAGAAAGTCAAGGCAGTTCAAACATTGGAAGCCACAGTGGTTATCACGGTGGATCTTCGTCTTCTTACAAACGTTCTGATGTAAAGTATTCGTGCAACATCGCGATAGATCTGAAGAACGCACATAACTTTGATGAAGAGTCAGCCAAGCAACAAATGGTTTTTCTGGCGTCTGTGTTGGAGTCCTATGAAGGTTTGGTGGCCGGAAAGATCGGAAATACAAATCTGACGAAAGAAGACTACGATCAGATAGACCCCGAAGAAATGGAGTTGATCGACATCCGTTGGGCAATGGCAAGTGCAGTTCGACGTGCACAACGCTTCATGGAGATTACTGGGAGAAAAACGATCGGTGGTCCGTCTACAAAGTTGGGGTTTGATAAATCGAAGGTGACGTGCTTTAAGTGTAAGCAGAAGGGTCATTTCAAGAGGGAATGCTGGAATGCATATGCTGATGAATCGGAGAATCCGTTTCGAGATGACTACTACAAGAAGGCAATCTACCATCAGAATAAATCTGAGCCGCCTAGATTGAAGCAGCAGGAAGAGAACAGAGACAAATCGAGGGCTTTAGCTGTGATTTATGATGATGAGGGTTACGATTGGAGCAAAGAGGTTTTACCGGAAGATGATGCTGTTGGTTATGCTTTTATGGCGAAGAATGAGCCTATTCCATGGAAAGATAATCGAACAGAGGAACAGAAGTATAAATACCAAAAGATGGTTGCTGAAAACAAGATTATCAGATTGTCTGGTGTATATCTAGAGGCAAAAAGAGCGAATAGATGGGATCCAGACAGAGAGTGCTACCTTGATAAGTATGGCAACATTGCAATTGATGACAAAACGCTTGATATCGAGGCCATCATCAAGGAGTATAAAGAAGAAGATGAATATTGGCAGCACAAGTGGTGGGGAACACCAACGTCAAAGATGATTGAAGAAGAGAAAGAGGAGAAAAAAAAGAAAGAAGAAGAGATAAATGAAGTGAAAAAGATTGATACGTGTTTGATCGATGTTACGCAGGAGTTGACAGCTGAAAATCTGGGAAAGAGGGCTGACAAAGTGCTAGCTGCAAAAGCACTTGAGGTAGATCCTAATTTTGTTTCTGAGTCTAAGGATCAGGTCAGTCAAAATGTGTCAGCTAATGCGTCAGGTAAGAAGATTGATGGAAACATTGACTGCAAAAATTGCACAAAAGAATGCAATTTCTGTAGTACTGTCACGTACCTCAACAATGAGAAAATTAAAAACCTCACAGCCAAGGTCAGCAGTGTTGAGGATCAAATACTCGGTCGTGACAAAACTGTGAGAGCTTCAATTGAACGAATCAAAGAGTTAACTTCTCAAATGGAAAAAGATAAAATTGATCATGAAAAGGTTAAAACTGAAAATGAAAAGTTAATTCTTGAAAATCGTAAAATTTCTGAAAATTTTGAAAAACTCAAAGCCACAGTTAAAGAAAGTGATGAACGAAATGGTAAAACGTTTAAAGAAAATGAACATCTGCGAGCTGTGGTGAGAATAAAAGAAGAATCAATTAATAAACAACTGGATGAGATTGCTAAATTGAAACTTAAAGTTCAAGAAGCTGAAATAGAGAATGAGCGAATTCAGTTGAAACTTAACAGTTATAACTCTGCAAGCTTTGTGTTGCAGCATATTGTTCCTAAACCTATAGGAAAAAACAAAGCTGGCGAGGATGTTTTTTCAGATGGTACCGGTGTAGGGTTTCACAAAGTTCCACCGCCGATTTTGCACAATTACACTAAAAAGGAATCTGGGTTGGTTGAACTTGAGGAAGAAAGTGATGTTACATTTCCTGAAAACATTGATGTCACATTCACGTCTTCCAATGACGAGGGTGTCCAAAGTGATGTGGTGAAAAGTGTGGTAGACAATGTGCTTAAACCGGATTGTGACACTTCTGAGGAGGATGGGTGTTTTCTAGACAGATATATTCCGAAACAAAAGTCCAAGAACAACTTAGATGAAGAATCAAACCTTGTCATGTACAAGATGATGGGTTTGGATAAGTTGTTTTCGGATTCTGAGTTTCCATTAGAGAATGTTAACATGAACAAATTGACAAATGCTTTCAAACTTGTTGAAGTCGAGTTGTCAGCAGTGAACAATTTGAATCGAAAGAAAGAGAGGGTTTACAACAAGAAAACTGGTTATCCACCGCGTTTTTACAATAATAACAGAAACAATTGGTCGGGTGGTTATCAGGGGGGTAAACTGTTTCAGAAAAGGAATGTTTCACACAAGAGGTTTGTCGAAAAGAAAAAAATTGTGAACAGTTCAAGTTCACTTGCTGATGAAGAAAAAGAATTTTTTTTTTAAAATCAAACAAAGAATTTTTTGAGAAGAGAGCTTCGCAGGCTCAGTCTGAAGGCACGAGTCGGGTAGCTGATACTCGTACTTGTTTTAGATGTGAACAAGTTGGTCATATTGCACGAAAGTGTACATATGTGAAGCCTAGGACTGAAGCTGTGAAGTTTCAACAAAAGAAGGTTGATGTGAAGGGTAAAGCACCAATGTATGTTGAGAAGAAAGTGGTTGAGAAGAAAAACGTTAAAATCGACAACGTAAAAGCAAAAACTGAACCCGTAAAGAAATTGGTAACTCAAAATAATAAATTTTATAAAAGGGTGGCAGAAACTCAACAGGTGTGGAAACCAAAAATTGAAGCAAAAGTTGAGAAGAAAGTTTCAAACTCTGAAGAGAAAAAGGCTGAAGAGCCAATTATTGTTGATTATGATGCAAATTTTCCGCCACTTAAGGCTGAAAATTTCAAAATTCAAATTGCGAGAGTCAAGGTTGCACCTAAGGCTGATGAGGCCTGGGTGGACTCAATGTTTGACTAAACAGTTTGAATTGCCGGAGCTTCCTGGATTGCGAAGCATGAATCGGCATCTTTCTTAAAGTTGTTTAAATGATGATTTGTTATGTGCAGGATCTTCCAAAACTTGTATCCAGGTGGATAATGGATAGTGGAGCGTCAAGGCATATGACAGGGATGACCGCATTGCTGTATGATGTGAATAACATTAACGGTGGTTATGTGGGTTTTGCGGGTAATCAAGGAGGAAGGATCATAGGTGAAGGAACATTGTCAAATGGCATTATAACGTTTGAAAGAGTTAACTACATCGCTGAGCTGGAGAACAACCTGCTAAGTATCTCCCAGATCTGTGACAGGATGTATATTACTCATTTCACCGACAAAGAATGTTTGATCATGAAACCGGGATTTGTGATACCTGAAGAGTGGATCATCATGAGGGCACCAAGAGTCAACGATCTGTACGTGTTGGACATGAGCGTTGCTACTACAACCACGGGTCAGGCTCATTGTTTTGTGTCCAGAGCAACGGAGAAAGAGTCAAGGTTATGGCACCGAAAGATGGGGCATATTCACCTAAGGAAAATGAATTTCTTAGTGCATAACGACTTGGTCACTGGAGTGAATATTAAAGGTTTTCATCTGGAAGGGGAGTGCATAAGTTGTGTCAAAGGCAAACAGAAGAAAAAGTCACACCCTACAAAGCAAGTCAATTCAGTTTCAAGACCTTTGGAAAGACTTCACATGGATTTGTTTGGTCCAGTGAATGTCAAGAGTATAACAGGAGATTCCTACTGTTTGGTCATGACTGATGATTATTCCAGATTTTCTTGGGTGATGTTTTTGAAATCAAAAGATGGGACTTTTGATAGCTTGATGGCATTGTTTAAGAAAATTGAGAATCTGTACCAGAGGCCGATCTGTAGAATTCGCAGTGATAATGGTACTGAATTCAAAAACAGTAAGATGGAAGAATTTTGTGATGAAAGAGGTATACTGCATGAGTTTAGTGCTCCGTACACTCCGCAGCAGAATGGAGTTGCAGAACGCAAAAATCGGACGCTAATCGAGACAGCCAGAACGATGCTTGCAGACTCTAAGTTACCAATTAATTTCTGGGTTGAAGCTGTTTCTGCTGCATGTTATACTCTCAACAGAGTTCTTACTGTAAAGAAATTCAACAAGACGTGTTTTGAGCTACTCAATAAACGCAAGCCGAATTTGAAGTATCTAGAACCGTTTGGGTCACCCTGTACGGTGATAGAGCCTAAAGGAAAGTTTGGTCCGAAGAGTGTTGAGGGAATCTTTGTGGGTTATTCAAGTCCTTTGCGACGTGTTTTCATTCCAAGCGACAAGCAGATTATTGAGGCAGCAAATGTTGAATGTCAAGGTTACACTATGCCGCCACAGAATCCTGGTGATTCATGGCGTTATCATTATGACACACTTTGGGAATCGTTTGACATGAGAAAAAAATCAGAGGAAGAGGAAGATTTCTTTGATGAGCTGGATATTTTGCGAGAGTATGAGTCGCAGCTCAGGTTTCCAGCAGAGTATTCTAGAAGACCTCGGGAGACTTCAAATGATGATGAAGCAGGTCCTAGTAACGCTAGTGAACATGATGATGAAGTTGCTCCTGGTAATCAGTCGGAGGTGAATGATGATCAAGAAGTTGTAAATATGCCAGTTTTTGTCCATGGTGATTCAGACCTTGAGGGGGAGCAGATCCAGTTATCAAGTCAAACAAACCAAGTTGGTGAACAAGATGCAGAGCAGATTGTTACTAATCTGGAGGGAAATGTAGAAATTCCAAGCGACGTGATGTCGCGAACTCTTTCTTATCATCCAGAGGAGTTTATAATAGGAGAATTGCAATCGGGCGTTCGCACGAGACGTCAAATTGACCAGGGCTTAACGTGTTTTTATACTACAGTAGCACCTTTACAAACTGAATTTTCATTAAGTTGTTTTATCTCGCAGGTCGAACCAAGAACTTACAAAGAGGCGCTTACTGAAGACTCTTGGGTCATAGCAATGCAAGAAGAGTTAGGTCAGTTTGAGAAGTTAGGTGTTTAGAAGTTAGTGGATTTGCCGGAGGGTCAACGAAAAATCAATACAAAATGGGTTTTTAAATGTAAAAGGGACGATAGAGGAGTGGTTGTAAGAAACAAAGCTCGACTCGTTGTTCAGGGCTTTAGTCAACAGGAGGGGATTGATTTTACCGAAGTCTATGCTCCTGTCGCACGACTAGAGGCTATCAGAATTTTCCTAGCATTTGCGTCCTGGAAAAATTTCAAAGTATATCAGTTGGATGTAAAATCAGCGTTTCTTTGTGGGAAGGTTAAAGAGGAGGTTTATGTTGGTCAGCCGCCGGGCTTTACTGACCCAATCCACAAGAACAAAGTTTATCTGCTGGACAAAGCGTTGTATGGTCTACATCAGGCGCCGAGAGCCTGGTATGAGACTTTGTCTCAACACCTACTTGCTAACCAGTTCATACGTGGAAAAGTGGATGCCACTCTCTTCACTAAAGTCGTTGATGGTCATCTTCTGATAGTACAGATTTATGTAGACGATATAATTTTTGGGTCAACAAATGAGAAATTATGCAAAGATTTCGAACAGGTGATGAAGCAGAAATTTGAAATGTCTTCAATGGGGGAGATGAAATTCTTTCTGGGTTTACAAGTTGAACAGCTTCCTGAGGGAATTTTCATTCATCAAACGAAGTACGTGCATGATATTCTGGAGAAATTTGGAATGTCAAGTTCTACTCCAGCTGCTACCCACTTGCGACTAATCATGGGATTCACCCAGATCTCACCGGAGACAGGGTTGATGAGACACTTTATCGATCCATGATAGGTTCTTTGATGTACCTAACTGCTTCACGTCCTGACATCATGTACCCAACGTGCCTCGCAGCAAGATATCAATCTAACCCGAGAGCATCGCATATGATCATTGTCAAGAGGATTTTACGTTACTTGAAAGGTACACCCACATTGGGGTTGTGGTATCCTCGCAAAGGAGATTTTACGCTCGAAGGGTATTCCGATTCGGATTTCGGATGCTGCAAAGTTAACACGAAATCAACAACAGCAGGATGCCAGTTCTTTGGTCCGAGATTGGTTACTTGGCAGTGTGAGAAACAAACATCTGTGGCGCTATCTACATGTGAAGCGGAGTATGTTTCTGCTAGCAGTTGCTGCTCTCAGATCCCGTGGATACAGCAACAGATGCGCGACTACCGTTTGCAGTTTCTTAACACACCTCTGTTTGTTGATAATGAGGCCGCAATTAATATAACTAAAAATCCAGTACATCACACTAAAACTAAACATATTGAGATTCGTCATCACTTTATTCGCGATTGCTTCGAGAAAAAGTTGATACAAATTGAGAAAATCCACACTGACGAACAAAAAGCTGATTTACATACCAAAGCTTTTTGATAAAAATCGGTTTCTTTATTTGTTAAAACTTAATGGTATGAAATTGCTTTCGGTGTCGGATGGGATTGTGAGCGTTGATGAGAGTACTGTTGCGAATGAAGATGAGAAACAATCTGTGATGGTTTGTCGGTTTTTTACGTGTTTTGGTATTTAGGGGGAGATAGATAGAGTTGTACATAGTTTATTTTGAGAAAAATACAAAAACAGTAAAAAATGCAAAAATCCAAAAACATGATAAAATTGAAAAAGAGCTTGTGTATATAGGGAAAATGATAGTACATCAGCTAGACAATTACAGTATGCTAAAGATTTGGAAAGACAAAATGAGTTAAACAGTCTCACTAATGACGTGTCGATAGGTTTTCGTACCTTTAGTAGATTTATTCGGGATATAAACCTAAAATTTCAAACTAGTGAAATTCGTGGGGAACACTACTTGGTTATATAGGTAACCCCTGAAATCTTGTTTGAAAGGTCTCGTATTCTGATATACTAGGTGTTTATACTCTATGATGTCTGGGGTATTATTCCGGGACTTCTGCTGAACGGTAGTTCTGACCTAGTCCTTGGCTAATACTTTATCCAAAATGCTTGAAATATAGCATGAAGCCCTCAGCTGATTAGACAATAAAATTGATAATCAGTTGTTGTAGCTGAAAAGATCCTCTAAAGGGGACACACTGCTAAGTCGAATCTGATATCTCTCTGCTGAACGAAAGTTCTGACCTGAGATCCCTCAGTTCTCGCATTTAACCCCTAATTTATGTACAGACATCATTGTAGTATTCTTTCCTGTAAGACTGAATATTGGGATTCTGGATACGGGAGTATATTCAAGAGGTGGGACACATGAATTGATCTAAGTTCTTAAAACACTTAAACGGTATCCTGAATAGATTGAAGTTTGTGTGAGAATTTAAGATGGATCAGTATATCGACAATCAAGGTCAATTGTTTAAGTCTGAGTATGTAATGTAGCTTAACGGTACTTGTAATCTGTCTGAAAAGCTGATATGATTCCCTAACACGCTCACCAAAAATAAAACTTGTAAATAGTTTACTTTCCGAAATTTAAGTTTTCTGTTATTTCATTTCTTAGTTTAGATCATTTTAAAATCCAAAAATATTTTATTTCTGTTTTATTTTAGACAAACCAGAGTAGAAAGTTGATTGTCAGATTCTAGAAAGATGAAGAAGATGCAGGAGATTCTGAGCTGAAGATCGAGGAGAGCTTACATTGTTTGAAATGTGTTTGTTTTCAAAGTTAAAACAAGTTCATTAAGTTGATACTTGTTACTTTTCAGAAGAAATTAACAATGTTTTTACAAAATCAGTTTGTTTCGTCAAAAAGATCAACCAGGGTCATTAAATTGAACTTGGTAGATTAATCAAGTATTCAGGGTCATTAACTTGAACTTGAAAACTTGAGTGGATTTCTAAAACTGATTGAGTTAGTTTTTATTGGTTGAAAAGATAGATGGTAATGTTATTTGGTAAGTAACAGGTTTGAACTTTATTTCCCAACGGAGACAAATTGTCAAAGCTTGAACCAGATATCTCAAGATTCCAGCATACTGAGAGGGGAAGGTCTGTGAAAGGGGAGTCTGGATCAACAGCTATTGGGAAGATAGAAGATAGAGACAGGTGTTAATGCTGAAACCTGTGAAGAATGCTTGAGAGGATAGACAGACTTGGTGAAAAGACTAAGACTGAAGACTATGGAACTGAAGACTGATAAAGACTACGTCAACATCCAAGGGGGAGTCTGTTGATGCACGGAATGTCTGTTGACTGCGTCTACAAAAAGTCTGAAGTCAAGATTGGTCAACAGGGGGTCAAAATGTAAATATTGTATAAAATAGAGTTTGGACCGCTTATGTGTCATTGTATTGATGTGGACCGCTCTTGTGTCTTAGTTCTGGACCGCTTATTTGTCAAGTGTTCTGGATCGCTTATATGGGCTGTCAGATAAGCGACCCAGGAACTCTATAAATAGGGTATGAGCGGTTCATTTGAAATAGAGGTATGTGTGTGCTTGGGAGCCGAAACTCTGTCAAAATTTCATCAGAAAGCAATAAAAAGATAGGAATTGAAAGGATATGCTGTTGTAACTTCATATATGTTGATTCCGCCTTCAAACATGAAAATAAGCTACTCTGACTGACTTTTCGGGTCAAAGATCGGTCCAACACCCCTCCTCCCTTCATGTTCTCATACATACCTTTATTGTAGTATTTAAAATCCACCGCTAGCCCCTTCTCCCTTCATGTTCTCATACATACCTTTATTGTAGTATTTAAAATCCACCGTCCGCATGTTACTAATACAAATTGCGAGTATGATTAATAAAAGGTTCACACTATCTGCACACCTTGGTTGGCTATCTGCACACTTAGGGTTTACCTACGTTGCGTATAGACCTGTACGCAGCATAAATGGTTACCTCTATACGCTGCGTATAGAACTATACTCAGCGTATATAAACCATGGATTTTAGAGCCTTATCAGCAATCATTGCACAGAAAACAAGGGTTTATATACGCTGCGTATAGAGCTATACTCAGCGTATATAACCCATCAGATTTTTTTTTTGCTATTTTGATGTATTTGTGGTAGAAATTCTCACCCGGTTCCAACGTTAAATAGCATAAAATATATAACCGTTAATGTTGCACCAATAATATTATATACCGTTAAATTGTTTTGAAAAACATATATACGGCTCGAATATATTATATTGTTACCGTTTAAATTAAATTATTATACTATGTCTTGTGCGGTTCAAATGCTATAAACGTTTAAATATCATACCGTTAATTATTTTTAAATACTACATCTATATGCTTATACGGGTGTTATATGGTATCCTATAGTATAGTATCGTATCGTATCGTATTGCATCGTATCATATCAGTCTCGTATAGGTTCCCTGTAGGTCTTGTATATGCCTATAGGCCTATACGAGACCTAAACCACACCTATAGGCCTATACGGGTGTTATATCGTATAGTATATTGTAGTATAGTATCGTATCATATCGTATCGAATAGTGTAGTATAAGTCTCGTATAGGTTTCCTATAGGTCTTGTATATGCCTATAGGCTTATACAAGACCACACCTATAGACCTATACGGGACCTAAACCACACCTATAGGCCTATACGGGACCTCAATGACGGGTAGTCCTTAGGACAACCCTTAATGTTATAAACGATAATTTAATCTCGCATTTATCCATGTATGTATCTTGAATTAGATAACTACGGTTGCTCATGTTCCAGGTGTGTCCGGGGCTTTAAAAGTGTGGAAATGAAGCTTCGAATAGGCGCGGCTGGATTGGAGATTGAAAGATGGAGCAAAAATGAAGAAAATAATTTATTAGAATTGAAGAATTAAGAAGATGACATGATAGAGGATGAAATTACGAGAACGTAGGCGAAAACGACGAAGAAAACGGAGTTGAAACGAAAAAGTTATACTGAAAACAAAATTTCATGCTGAAGCTCACCGTAGCCTATGGTGGAGGGCGTAGCTTACGGTGCACCCTGACAAAAATTGTCACCGTATGACAGTTTAAACCCATCGTAGGCCATTCTAAGCCACCGTAGCTTACGGCGCTGACCTGCGTAAATGTGTAATTTCCACCTTTTAATGCGGATTTATGGTGTATTTTCATGTCCAATCGTTCCCATTCGGTTACACACAGTTCTAGGGGCCATTTCTAGTGTTTTTGGTGGTTTAAGACAATTTCTAATCATTTTGTTAGTGTTTTTTTAATCCGTATGCACATTGATACTTATGTGAAGATGATTGTCCAAGTCATGTGTGGCTAAACTTATGGTGATCATCTTAGGTTGAAGGTTTGTCTGTGACATTTATGTTTTGATTCGCATTTCTAGAATAATAGACTTGCTATGATGGTTTGTTTATTATGGTGTGTTGTTTGCTTGTTCGTAAATTGTTAATTTCTATGTTAATCTTAGTTTAAACCATACGTTCTTGGTGTCGTTGGCAATCGAGATATCATGGGCGGAATTTGGATTGGGTATTGTGTAACATTTGTGCTTGAAATCATTGTGAACAGTTAAATTATCAATAAAACAATGTTATTTGATCCCAATGTTTGTTTGGTTATGTTTTACATTTTTCATGTTTTGACTTTTGTTCAATTTTAAACTCTACATCGCTTCCTGGAGAATTATACGCAAACTGGTGCGTAAACGTACTCAGTTTAATGCGACAAATACTCCGGAACATCAACATATACTCAACATACCTTAAATAACCTTTACATAACTCAGAAATAGGTTTTGAAGGCTTTGGTATGGCAAAAACAAGTTAATTCGCTTACAGGGACTAAACTTGACAAACTGCGAAAGTATGCCAATTTGAACTGTAACAAACATTCCGGATCATGACCCTGTTTTTGTGCATTTTTTTACCTATGGCCCAATTGATATATTTTCACATGCCATACATGATATTTTGGATATACATTACAATGATTTACATTAAACATAAACAATTTGACATTGATATACACATTTGGTGGTTTACATTAGACATTGACACTTTGATATGGTTTACACAATAACACTTGACAATTGATTTACACATGAACAATATACTTTGGTGGTTGGTTTGGGAAAATGGTTTGAGTAACGTGGCATATGTAATATGATACAAACATGGTGGATACGCCGCTAGTACTTCCTATACATAAGTGTTTGTATAATATTACCCATCGTAGCGTTATTTAAATCGTTTCAGTTTAGACATATTACGTTTTACACAAATAACATATTCTTCACAAGACATTATTTTTACAAACAACTTATCTTATACAAACTCATTTTACTAGGTTATTCATTTAACCTTACATTTAATTATACATATCATCTGATCTTATCGTTTTTTAAATGATTTACAAGACAAAGCAAATTACAAGGTTCGTGACTAAACATTTTCACAAACATAAGTCATGAATTCTATTTTCACAAAACCTATGTATCTCACAGGCATTTTTATGCTGACGTACCTACTTTCACATGTGTTTTCAGGAGCTGTCGCTTAGGATGATGATTGTGACACTAGGGCGGACCTGTGCCTTAGAGACATAAAACGAAGATAGACTTAGTTTAATTATGTTATAAACTCTTTATTTCCTGTTTTGAAACAGTGTAACACTCATGTTTAATAAATAAAATATAACTTTGTATGCCATAGTTGTGAAACAATTAATTCTGTCTCAACACTCCCCGACGTTTCCGCCGCGGTTGCATGTTATACGCGGTCGGGGTGTGACAGAAGAGTTGGTATCAGAGCCAATGGTTATAGGAAATTAGGTTATTAGTAATGCTTTGACCTAGACTATAACTTTCTAGGACCCTAACACAAGTTATCTTTGTTTAGATTTTAAAACATGCACTTCACCTATCCTTAGGTGATAACTACAACGAGAACATCGATTCCGAATCCGCTTTGAAAATTAATCATCTGTTCTAGGATGATTGATTACTAGGTTTTGAACCCCTTTGAATTTTCAAAAGTCTCGTCAAGGTTTTCGGGTTTTAATAATGTGAACACGTGCGAACTGGAAGAGTGAATGCCTGTACCTTGGGTTTTCTGTCTAAGGCTAGAGTGTTCGTACAAATCCACATAATCGGACCAGTCACTCTTACCTAGGAACTCTTGGGGTGAGTGGTCACTTATAGGCGAACATGTCTTCGCGATACATTATTTTTGACCCATTTACTTTGATTAGACATTGTGTATCGCTTGTTTGCTTAGCGATGCATAACCACCATCTTTGCTTTTGTTGATTTTGTTTCATCTCATTCTCTTCATCCAATCATCTCACTCGTTTCCTTTCATGTTTTCCTCTTTTAGAATGCCTCCTCGACGCGAAAATCAGGTAGCAAATGCCGAACTGGCAGAAATTATTGCACAGCAAATGGCTGCTGCACTCCCAAACCTCTTTGCTCAATGGAACCAAGCCAACAACAACAACAATGCTCCATGCAATTTCAAGAATTTTAACTCGGCCAAACCACTCAAGTTTAGTGGTTCTGAGGGAGCAACTGGGCTTCTTCAATGGTTCGAGAGCATTGAGAATACTTTCCGTCACGTGCAGTGTCCTGACAATCGCAAGGTCAAGTTTTCTTCGAGTATGTTTCAGAAGAGGGCTCTTACGTGGTGGAACGAGGTTATGAGGGATCGCGGTGCAGAAGTTGCTCTAGCTCAGACATGGGCTGAACTTAGGGCACAGATGATGAGGGAGTTCTGTCCTCGTCATGAGCAGCGAGCTTTGGAGAAAGAGTTTGATGACTTAAAACAATACAGTGGCGAGCACCGGGCATATACTGATAGGTTTGAGGAGTTGTGTCTGCTTTGCCCGACAATGGTTGCCCCACTCGACAAGGGCATCAAAAGGTACACCGACGGCCTACCTGACTCGGTACAAGACATCATTACTGGTAGTAACCCTACCACACTCCGTCAGGCGATCGAGTTATCAGCAACATTGACTGAGTCGCAGATTCGAAAGGGAAAGCTTCACAAAAAGGGTGACAAGGGTAAGAAGCAGGCAGCTGACAACGAAGATGGCAAGAAAGGTCAAAACAAGAAGGGAAAGTATTCTGGTTCTACAAGGGGGTCAAGGAAGCGTAAGGCTTCCCAAAATTTTGCGGTCACTGCCCAGGTTAACCAGGCAGCTCCCAACCAACCCGCACAGCCTCCAGCGAAGAAACCTTATGCAGGGATTGCACCTTTGTGCAATAGATGCAACGGTCACCATCAGCCGCAATTTCCGTGCCGTATCTGTACTAACTGTGGGAAGCCAGGTCATCTTGCTGGTGTTTGTCGTTTTGCTCAGAATCAGGCAGTTCAGAACCCGGTTCAACAGGCTGCTCAGCCTCCTGCTCAGCAACAGGGTCAAGCTGCACGACCTCATTTTCCTCC
Organism: Helianthus annuus; assembly: GCF_002127325.2. Classification (NCBI taxonomy): domain Eukaryota; kingdom Viridiplantae; phylum Streptophyta; class Magnoliopsida; order Asterales; family Asteraceae; genus Helianthus; species Helianthus annuus. Next base: position 109,850,671 of record NC_035445.2, on the reverse strand, counting down.
AAGTTCGTGCTACAATTATGGGGATCTGACCCACTACAGAAACCGATGCCCAAGGCTAGCCAACCAGAATCAGAATCAGGCTCAGGCTCGAGGTCGAGTCCTCAACATGAACGCACAAGAGGCACAAGCAGATGATAATGTGGTGAACGGTACGTTCTTTATTAATAATCAGCCAGCATCTGTTCTTTTTGATTCGGGTGCCGATAAGAGTTTTATGTCGTTATCTTTTGAACCATTGCTTCGCGTGTCTAGAACGAAACTAGGTAAACCATTGACAGTAGAAGTGGCGATATGTGAACCCATTGTTCTTAATTCCATTCTCCGCAACTGCCAGTTGAACCTTAACAACCATCTTTTTCCTATTGACCTCACGCCTATGCAACTTGGAAGCTTTGACGTTATTGTGGGTATGGATTGGTTAGCCAAGCATCATTCAGAGATAGTTTGTTTCGATAATATCATTCGTATGCCGCTTTCGACAGGTGAGATCCTACAGGTTCGTGGTGAGAAACCTGCTGGTGGCCTCAACCTCATGTCTTGTTTTAAAGCTCGGAAGTATCTGCGAAAGAACTATGTGGCCTTTTTGGCACATGTTGTAGCGGATAAAGGCAAAGGTAAATCTATTCAAGATATTCCTGTTGTTCGGGATTATTCTGAAGTATTCCCTGAAGATTTACCTGGTCTACCCCCAGCACGCCAAGTCGAGTTCCGTATTGATCTCGTACCTGGTGCAAATCCCATTGCCAGAGCTCCATATCGTCTTGCACCGTCTGAGATGCAAGAGTTGTCTAAACAGTTTCAGGAACTCTCTGACAAAGGTTTTATCTGTCCTAGCTTTTCACCTTGGGGTGCTCCTGTTCTTTTTGTCAAGAAGAAGGATGGATCTTTTAGGATGTGTATCGATTATCGTGAGCATAACAAACTTACCATCAAGAATCGATATCCCCTACCTCGCATTGACGATCTCTTTGATCAATTGCAAGGCGCTTCTTATTTTTCAAAGATTGATCTACGATCTGGATATCATCAACTTCGTGTGCATGAAGAGATATTCCCAAGACAGCTTTCCGCACTCGTTATGGACATTATGAGTTCACAGTCATGCCATTCGGTTTGACTAATGCTCCTGCTGTTTTCATGGACTTGATGAATAGGGTCTGCAAGCCTTATTTGGATAAGTTCATCATCGTTTTCATTGATGACATTTTGATATATTCTAAGACGCGAGCTGATCATGAGCGACATCTTTGTCTTACGTTGGAACTCCTGAAGATAGAGAAACTTTTCGCCAAATTCTCCAAGTGTGAATTTTGGCTTAAAGAGGTTCAATTCTTAGGACGTATTGTCAACGAACAAGGTATTCATGTAGATCCCTCCAAGATTAGTGCGATTAAGGATTGGGATACACCTACTACTCCTACTGAAGTTCGTTCTTTTCTTGGTCTAGCGGGTTATTATCGCCGATTCATTGAAAATTTCTCGAAGATTGCAGTTCCTCTAACTGCTCTAACACAGAAGAAGAGACCCTTTGATTGGAGATTCCAACAAGAGGAAGCGTTCCTGACTTTGAAACAAAAACTTTGCGACGCGCCTGTCCTAACCTTGCCTGAGGGCAATGATGATTTCGTCGTTTATTACGATGCATCTAAATTAGGTCTTGGCTGCGTCCTGATGCAAAGAAACAAAGTCATAGCATACGCATCAAGGCAATTGAAGATATATGAGAAGAACTACACCACTCATGATCTTGAGTTGGGTGCAGTTGTCTTCGCTCTTAAAATTTGGAGACACTATTTGTACGGAATAAAATGTGTTGTTTTCACGGACCACAAAAGTCTTCAGCACATCTTCAATCAGAAAGAACTCAACATGAGGCAGCGACGTTGGGTAGAGCTTCTAAACGACTATGACTGCGAAATTCGCTACCATCCTGGTAAGGAACGTACTAAGCTTCATTGTGTTCGTGTCCAATCTGTTATCCAAGCTCAATCCGATATCCAAGCACGTATTTCTCAGGCTCAACAATCTTGTGTTTCACAAGGTTTGATGGATAAGGAATTTCCTTATCACATAACACCTGCTCTAGAACTAAAGGACAATGGATCGCATTACTTCATGGACCGTTTGTGGGTCCCAAGCCAAGATAATCTTCGTACCTTGCTTATGGATGAAGCCCATAAGTCTCGTTATTCTATTCATCCTGGCTCGGATAAGATGTATAAGGATCTTCGTATTCAGTATTGGTGGCCTGGTATGAAGAAAGACATTGCCTTATATGTATCAAAATGCCTTACTTGTCTTAAGGTTAAGGCTGAACATCAGCGTCCTTCTGGTTTATTGGAGCAACCAGAGATCCCAGTTTGGAAATGGGAAAACATTACTATGGATCTCAGTACCAAACTCCCGCGCACAAAGAAAGGTCACGATGCCATCTGGGTAGTTGTTGATCGTCATACTAAATCAGCGCATTTCTTGCCAATCCGTGAGGATTTTTCGGCTAACAAACTTGCTAAAATCTATGTGGATGAAATTGTAGCTCGACATGGTGTTCCTTTGAACATCATTTCTGACAGGGATGCTCGTTTCACTTCTCATTTTTGGAGAACCATGCAATCTGCTATGGGGTCCCAACTTAATCTGAGCACAGCTTATCATCCGCAAACGGATGGTCAATCTGAAAGAACAATCCAGACACTGGAGGATATGCTTAGAGCTTGTGTGATCGATTTTGGTGGTATTTGGGATTCACATCTTCTGTTGATTGAATTCTCCTACAACAACAGTTATCACTCCAGCATCAACATGGCTCCTTTCGAGGCTCTCTATGGTCGAAAACGTCGTTCACTAGTCTGCTGGAATGAGAACGGCAAGGCTCAGCTTACTGGACCTGCCCTCATTTTAGAGACAACAGATAACGTTAAGAAAGTTCGTGATAACCTTCAGACAGCTAGAAGCCGTCAAAAGAGTTACGCGGACCTAAAACGCAAGCCCTTGGATTTTCAAGTCGGTGATCGTGTATTACTTAAGGTCTCACCTTGGAAAGGTGTGATCAGATTTGGAAAGAAAGGAAAACTTGCACCTAGATACGTTGGACCATTCAAGATCGTCGAAAGAATCGGTAAGGTAGCCTACAGACTTGAGTTACCTCCTGAACTTGGAAATGTTCATCCAACCTTTCACGTGTCCAATCTCAAGAGGTGTTCAGGTGATGAGAACCTCCACATACCGCTTGACGAAATTCGTGTGGATAAAATACTGAAATTTGTTGAGAAACCGGTGGAAATCATGGAACGTGAAGTCAAGTGGCTTAAACGCAAGCGCATTCCTTTGGTCAAGGTTCGCTGGGAATCTAAACGTGGACCCAAGTTTACTTGGGAACGTGAAGACCAAATGAAGGCGAAGTATCCGCATCTTTTTCCACGAGTTTCCTCTAAATAAATTTCGGGACGAAATTTCCACAAGTAGGGGAGACTGTAACATTTGTGCTTGAAATCATTGTGAACAGTTAAATTATCAATAAAACAATGTTATTTGATCCCAATGTTTGTTTGGTTATGTTTTACATTTTTCATGTTTGACTTTTGTTCAATTTTAAACTCTACATCGCTTCCTGGAGAATTATACGCAAACTGGTGCGTAAACGTACTCAGTTTAATGTGACAAATACTCCGGAACATCAACATATACTCAACATACCTTAAATAACCTTTACATAACTTAGAAATAAGTTTTGAATGGCAAAAACAAGTTAATTCGCTTACAGGGACTAAACTTGACAAACTGCGAAAGTATGCCAATTTGAACTGTAACAAACATTCCGGATCATGACCATAAGTTAAACACACCATAAATATCCTTTACATAGCTTAGAAATAGGCTTCGAGGTGTTCGGTGTGCTAAAATAAACTTTTAGATCATTCAGGGACTAAAAGTGTCAAAAAGTGCATAAGTTTGCACTTTCGCGCATAACTTACGTTCTGAATACATCCGGACATCCAAAAATTTATGTAAGCATCTTAATATTATCCTTTAGTGTTTGGCATGAGAAAAATCCATTCGTCGCGCAATTTGGATCGTTTTTCGCGCTTATGCGCATTCCGTCGTAATTAACCGAACATCGCGATCGTACGACCAAACGAACCATCATCCGATATATTTTTGAGTATGTTTCATATCCTCAATGTTTAGGCATCATTTTAGGCCCTTAAAAATGGCTTAACGGGCCTTGAACGTGTCGGAAACTTATTTTCTGATCTGGACTCACTGGCGGGGCGCGTAAGCCCTGACTAAATCCTCACGCGGGCCGCGTCAGACTTACAGACCATATTCTATGTTTTGATCCACTTGCAGCAACCTTTCGATCACCCAAAGGGTAACGCCACTTGTCAAAACCCTATGGTGGGGGCAAAATAAGCCACCACAACTTTGTAACAAGTGTACGGATTGGATCGTGGCACGATATTCAAGAAACGATCCTAACAGTCTTGCTTTTCCTATAAATACCCCCCCCCTTTTTGGTTAAAAACCCACAAAAATCTGATCTAAAGCTCTAAGTTGAGGCCTTTGCTTCTTACCTGAGCTCCTGGATCGAGATTAGATTTTGGGGACCCTTCGTAAGTGTTCTTTCGTTCTTTTATTCGCTTTTCGAGTCCGAAAGTCAAGCTTTGTTTGACTTTCTGCGTTGACCAGCCTATGGCCAACATGAAGTTCGTTGGAACTTCATAACGTGAGCGTGATCACGATGGTTTCGGCCCAAATGCGCATTCTTGCGTATTTTGTAACCAAACTACTCGTGGGTATCAAAACCGTTTGCTTTGATACCAAACCTATTTTCTAAACTTAGTTAAGCATGCTCTAACATGCTTAGCTCGTCACTTTTAGTATAGTGCTTATATAGGGTCATAAGGTAAGCGATCTAAACAATCGCTTATACTTTCGAACCCGACCCATTTGGTCGATCATTAGGATTCGACCAAACACATTAGGTGACCATAGCTGTATAGGGAATAACCTTCCGAGGTTATACCTTATGGTCACAATGTTAGGCGTTCGAAACGCGCTTCACGCGAACGACGCGTTAAAGTAGCATAAGCTACCTAAACGGGTCGTAATGGGTCGTAAGCACTTAGGTTAGGTTTCATTTTAGTATGTAGGCTTTGTTGAACCATATTACACGAGTCTCCATACTCGTTTGGTTTACGAACCCGCATACTATCCGATCCTCCGATTTAGGTCCGGTATATTAACATAGTTACCTATATTAGGTGCCGTTTGATATCCGTGATCTCTGGCATTATTTGGTTGTTATACAAGAACTTCAAAGCAATCTCAGGTGAGTACATATACCCCTCTTTTACTACTTGTTACTTTTATGCTTTCAATGTTTTCATATCATATGCTTATTATGTCCGTTAGTACATATATAGTACATGATTTCATTGTGTTTATGCTATGTATGTCCATTGTGTGCATACTTAGTACAATCGATTTACAATACATTTTCATGCTATGTATGCCCATTGTGTGCATGCTTAGTACATTGCTTTACATTACATTTTATGCTATGTATGCCCATTGTGTGCATACTTAGTACATTATTTTACATTACATTTTATGCTATGTATGCCCATTGTGTGCATACTTAGTACAATTATTCATCACATGCTTACATTTTGGTATGACATTTGGTTTGTTCACATGATACAATGTACATTCATTAACATTAGCTATGCCACTCGTTAGTAGGTAATGGTACCATAGGACTTGACAACTCCCATTCCTGAAATCTCGGGTTTGTTTGGATTGGAAGGGATGACCAAATACGATAAACAATAACACATAAAGACCTTTAATTTGTTTAAAGGTCTATCACCACAGTCACAAAGGCTTGAATGTATGAATTTTCACAATACCGCATAAATTTTTGTATCAGCATAGCATGCAGTTGTTCCACAAAACATAACTTTGACTTAAACTATGTTTAATTCAATACCCTGTTTTTGTGCATTTTTTTACCTATGGCCCAATTGATATATTTTCACATGCCATACATGATATTTTGGATACACATTACAATGATTTACATTAAACATAAACAATTTGACATTGATATACACATTTGGTAGTTTACATTAGACATGGACACTTTGATATGGTTTACACAATAACACTTGACAATTGATTTACACATGAACAATATACTTTGGTGGTTGGTTTGGGAAAATGGTTTGAGTAACGTGGCGTATGTAATATGATACAAACATGGTGGATATGCCGCTGGTACTTCCTATACATAAGTGTTTGTATAATATTACCTATCGCAGCGTTATTTAAATCATTTCAGTTTAGACATATTACGTTTTACACAAATAACATATTCTTCACAAGACATTATTTTTACAAACAACTTATCTTATACAAACTCATTTTACTAGGTTATTCATTTAACCTTACATTTAATTATACATATCATCTGATCTTATCGTTTTTCAAATGATTTACAAGACAAAGCAAATTACAAGATTCGTGACTAAACATTTTCACAAACATAAGTCATGAATTCTATTTTCACAAAACGTATGTATCTCACAGGCATTTTTATGCTGACGTACCTACTTTCACATGTGTTTTCAGGAGTTGTCGCTTAGGATGATGATTGTGACACTAGGGCGGACCTGTGCCTTAGAAACATAAAACGAAGATAGACTTAGTTTAATTATGTTATAAAATCTTTATTTCCTGTTTTGAAACAATGTAACACTCATGTTTAATAAATAAAATATAACTTTGTATGCTATAGTTGTGAAACAATTAATTCTGTCTCAACACTCCCCGACGTTTCCGCCGCGGTTGCATGTTATACGCGGTCGGGGTGTGACATATTGATTAATTGGTCATCGGGTAACGATCTCTCATACTTTTAATTCGAGTACTTAGTTCTCTTTCATCACGACAAGTAACAACGCATGAACCATATCTATGTGGTTCTTTCTTGTTGAATGTTAACATGAATGGTAAAGCAAACCGGAAACCTAGGATGGTCATTTGTTCCTAAACTGTTTACAAACCAACTTTTCTTTGCAATTTAATTAGTAATCTTAGCTTTCAAAATCAAACAATCCAAATCCTTGAGTTTATATTTCTGCAATTTAGTTTAACTTAGTTAATTTAGACATACATTTAGATAACATACATTCCACAAACTCCTTGTGTTCGATACCCACTTACCGCTATAAAATAGTTGTATTTGGTTTAAATTTGATTGAGGCTTCGAACTCACGTCACTCAACCACACAAATAAGCCTATACGGGACCTAAACCACACATATAGGCCTGTAAGTAACCTATATTACACTTATAGGCTTATACGAGGTCAATACGTGACCTATACTACACCTATACGATACGATATCACACTTATAAGCTTATACATGGTCAATATGTGACCTATACTGCACCTATACGATATGATATCACACTTATAGGCTTATACGTGGTCTCTCGCTTATAGGCTTATACGAGGTCTATACGTGACCTATACTACACCTATACGATACAATATCACACTTATAGGCTTATACGTGGTCAATACGTGACCTATACTGCACCTATATGATACGATATCACACTTATAGGCTTATACGAGGTCAATACGTGACCTATACTACACCTATACGATACGATATCACACTTATAGGCTTATACATGACCTATACTACACCTATACGATACGATATCACACTTATAGGCTAATACGAGGTCAATACGTGACCTATACTACACTTATACGATATTTATCGTATAAAATTGATTAATATTTTATAAAAAAAGCTTGTAAGAAATACTTAGTTTTTTATTTATTTAGAATAGAAAAAAAAATTTATAAAATTTACAAAAACCAATAATGTATAAATGTTTCTAAAAAAACCTTTATATACGCTGCGTATAGACCTATACGCGGCGTATAGAAAGGGTCAAAAAGACAATCTTACCCCTGTTTTTTGTTGCGTATAGCCCCCAATGTAGGGGTAAAATGCTCTTTTTTACGAAACTTGCCCCATATATACGCCACATAGAGCGCTATACGTGGCGTATAGTAAAAAAGACCATTTTACCCCTGCATTGGGGGCTATACACAGCCAAAAACAAGGGTGACATTGTCTTTTTGACCCTTTATATATGCTGCGTATAGGTCTATAGACAGCGTATATAAAGGGTAGTTTTTATTTCTAACCCCAAACCTGTGGTAAAATTATCTTTTTAACCCTTTATATACGCCGCGCATAGGCCTATACGCAACGTATATAAAGGGTGTATTTAAAAAAAACATTTTTAAGTATCGTATCGTATAGTATAAGTCTCGTATAAACCTTGTATAAGTCTCATATAGGACTTGTATCTGCATATAGTCCTGTACGGGTGTTATATTGTATTGTATAGTGTAGTATAAGTGTCATATAGGTTTCCTATAGGTCTTATATATGCCTATAGGCTTATACGTTACCTAAACCACACCTATAGCTGTATACGGGACCTAAACCACACCTATAGGCCTATACGGGACCTTAACCACACATATAAGCCTATACGGGACCAAAACCACACATATAGGCCTATAAGGGACCAATACTACATCTATAGGCTTATACGGGTGTTGTATGGTATCCTATAGTATCGTATCGTATTGCATCGTATCGTATCATATAGTGTATAGTATAAGTCTCGTATAGGTTTCTTGTAGGTCTTGTATATGCCTATTGGCCTATACGGGACCTAAACCACACCTATAGGCCTATACGGGACCTAAACCACACCTATTGGCCTACACGGGTGTTATATCATATAGTATCGTATCGTATCGTATAGTATCGTATAGTATAGTGTAGGCTTATACGAGTTCAATACGTGACCTATACTACACCTATACGATACGATATCACACTTATAGGCTTATATGTGGTCAATACTTGACCTATTCTACACTACACGATACGATATCACACTTATAGGCTTATACAAGGTCAATACGTGATCTATACTACACCTATACTATACGTATCACACTTATATGCTTATACGTGGCCAATACGTGACCTATACTTCACCTATACGATATCACACTTATAGGCTTATACGGGGTCAATACGTGACCTACACCTATACGATATTTATCGTTTAAAATTGATTAATATTGTATAAAAAAAGCTTGTAAGAAATACTTATATTTTTATTTATTTAAAATAGAAATTTTCTTTATAAAATTTACTAAAACCAATAATGTATAAATGTTCCTAAAAAACCTTTATATACGCTGCGCATAGACCTTTACACAACGTATATAAAGGGTCAAAAAGACAATGTTACCCTTGTTTTTTGGCTGCGTATAGCCCCCAATGCAGGGGTAAAATGGTTTTTTTTACCAAACTTGCCCCATATATACGCCACATCGAGGGCTATACGCGACATATAGTAAAAAAGACCATTTTACCCTGCATTGGGGGCTATACGCAGCCAAAAACAAGGGTAACATTGTCTTTTTGACCCTTTATATATGTTGTGTCTAGGTCTATACGCAGCGTATATAAAGGGTAGTTTTTATTTTTAACCCCAAACCTATGGTAAAATTATCTTTTTAACCCTTTATATACGCCGCGTATAGGCCTATACGCAGCGTATATAAAGGGTGTATTTAAAAAGACATTTTTAAATATCGTATCGTATAGTATAAGTCTCATATAAACCTCATATAAGTATCATATAGGTCTTGTATCTGCATATAGGCCTATAGGGGTGTTATATCGTATAGTATCGTATCGTATAGTGTAGTATAAGTCTCGTATACGTTTCCTATAGGTCTTGTATAACTATAGGCTTATACGGGACCTAAAGCACACCTACAGGCCTATACGAGTCCTAAACCACACCTATAGGCCTATACGGGACCTCAGCCACACATATAAGCATATATGGGACCAAAACCACACATATAGGCCTATAAGGGACCTATACTACATCTATAGGCTTATACGGGTGTTGTATGCTATCCGATAGTGTAGGACCGTGGTTCAACCCAAATGAGTCGTTCAAAGGCGTTCAACTTCGTTTCAGGTGCGGAATAACTAGAAACGGAGGTAGAAACAGTTGATTCTTCACAAATTATGCTGATTGTATTGATTTGACATTGTTTACAGCTCAAACTTCACACCGGCAGCACTTCGGCATGGAAAACAAGGCAATCGTTATAGTTTCGCTCATTGGAACTTCTATTTGTAGGCCTGATTGTTTTGCTTATATGGACATGTCCATATAAGCGAAACCTCATATGACAAATAAGCGAAACTACATGCAACGACCATATGAGCGAAACCTCCTTACTAAACACATACAAACTCCTATTTTCTCGTAAAACGCGCCCTAATCTATACAATACAATGTATGACTCGATCCAAGACAAAGTCGACAGATGAAGTGCACCAACAGACTCCCCCTCAGATATTGACGGAGTCGTCCATCGAGTCACGACAATGCTGTGTCTTCACATCTTCAGTCTTGATCAGTCTCTAGGCTTTTCTCTCTTTCTCTCTTCATCAACAAACTCCCTTTAACTTGAATATCTTCAGACTCCTCCTCACGATTTGCTGGCATTCCTTTGTTCTTCAGCAATATCTGATACAGGATCATTGCCTGTCTCTTCATGTTCCAAGATTGAAACCTGGCTCAACCTCTATCTGTAGAGTCTTTAATTCTCAGGAATGAAACTTGGCTATTCCTGTATAAACTTAACCCAGAAGTAAATTTTTTAAATTTAACAGTTTGTAGTGCACCAATTCTGACATAATCAGATGACTCCCTCTCATAACAGATTCACCAACAACAACTTTCCTCAAACTACTTTCTTTATGATGAACCACTTGTAGATTTTCAAAACACATTTGATGATCAAGATATACTCCCCCTCACTACAATGTCATCATGTTTAGCACTTGGAACCTTGAAAATCAGCTTTCCAACATCAGTTGTCGAAAATCTTTTTGATTTTTCAAAAGTTTATGCTAAAACACACTCAAAATCTTTTTGGATTTTTCTGAAAGAAAGTAACTTACACTACTTGAAAAGAAAATGCAGAAATGAAATATGTACAAACATATTTTTTGTGAGTTCGTGTAAGAGGATCATATCAGTTTATGAGACATGTCACTAACACCGTTAAGCTGCATTACATTTTCAGTTCTAAACAATTCACCTGGATTGTCAGTATATTTGTCCACATAAATTTTCACACAAAGTTCAATTGATCCGAGATACGATATTAATGTTTTATATACTAACTTATTCGTGTGTCCCACTACTTGAATATACTCCCGTATCCAGATCCCAATATTCAATCTTACAGGTGAGTATACCACAGCTGTTATCTGTCAGGGGTTAGATGCGAGGGCCGTGAGAGCTCAGGTCGATACTTCCGTATACGCAGAGAGATGACGGCTTCGACTTTTGGTGTGTCCCCTTTAGAGGATCTTTTAGATTTCAACAGCAGCGACTATCAATTTTATTGTTTCATCAGCATGCTGAGGGAGAAGCTATGTTTCATGCTTTTGCGGAAAGCATTATCCGGGGACTAGGTCAGTACTTCCATACAGCTGAAGTCCCGGGATAATACCCCAGATATCACTGAGCATAAAGACCTAGTATCTCAGAATAAGGGACCTTTCAAACAAGATTTCAGGGGTTACCTATATATCCAAGTTTGTGTTAACCCACAGAACAAGCAAGTTTGAAATTTTTAGGTTTATATCTCGTCACAATCTAATAAATGTGTAAAAACCTACTGACAAATCCGCAGAAAGATTGTTTATCACAATTATCTTTACATTTCTTTAGCATGTTGTGACAGCCTACTGATGTACTATCATTTCCTTTTTTTTTACAACAAAAGTCATTTTTGATTTAATCATGTTTTGGATTTTTCAAATTTTCTAATGTTTTTGGATTTTCTGAAATTTTCCTACTCCCCCTAAAATACAAACACATTTCAAAGGAAATTTGAAAAACATCTAGACTCTTGACCCACTTGAAAACATGAAAAGTAAACAAACTGTACAAAACTTGACAACTGACATTCGAATCACATCAAATCACCATTCACTATGCATAAACAATCAGAACTCCCCCTTTCACAAACCATTTTCTCATTTAGATCTCAAAATACTTAAGTTTGTTTTAATCAAAATGATTTTTCCGGAAAATGAGTTTGTGTTAACCACTTGTAGAATTATCATAAGATTCGGGGTTATGGTTCATCGTCTTGTTTATCAAACAGATATGTAGTAAATCAAGTACAACTTAATGTCCCTGATTTACCATTTTGCAGTGAAGTAACCTTTGTACCACTTGGAAACATAACCACTTGTAAAATCACAAACAATACCACTTGTAGGTATGACTACCAATACCACTTGTAGGAATGAGTCATCTACATTAACCTCTTTACCACTTGTAAGATTAGTCACAAAGATGCCGATTCATGCTTCTCAATTACCAACCTGGAAGCTCCGGCGTAGTCCTTTCACCTGTAAAATTCAAACACTTCCAAAATCTTTCAAACAAACTTTTCAAACACTAGAATGATGCCGATTCCTGATCCACGATATAAACTTGGGATCTCCGGCGTAGTCCTCAGACTTCAAGGGAAACAAACTTCCATCCAAGTCTTCTCAGACTTGATGGTTTTCAGTTCTTGCGCAGTGGGGTTATATGTTGCCTTTTTAGTTGCATAAAAATCCTTAACCCCCTTTGCTTTCCCATTCAACATTTTCCCAAATATTTTCTTAACACTCACATTGAATGTTTTCTCGACATCAAATTCATTTTTCTCAGTGTAAAACTGTTTCGAGATATCAACTTTTCCAACTTTCTTTTTAACTTCTTCAAATTTTAACGATGAAAATTCTTCATCATTCACTGAAATTTTCTCCTCAACCTCTGGCTCTTCTGGCTTTGTGGAACCAGATTCATCTCCGACATTCACATCAACCTTCTTAACAACCCACACTTGGTTGTCATTCTCTTTCTTTTTATAAAAATTCTTTTTCGAACACTCACCAACCTCATAGGTTGAATTTTCAAAAATCTTAAGTCTATTGGTTGGTGGTTCAACATCAACAACTTTTTCTTTTAATTTGTTAGAAACTCCCTGTTTTGTCTTGACATTTTTCTGACAATTCCATGCAATGAGACCAGCTTCATTGCACTTGTAACAGGTTCGAGTCTCTCTTTGATAAAACACTTCAGTTCCACTCTTCTTCCTTTCAGCAAGAAACTCTTGATTTGACTGTCTCCAGAACGGTTTCTTCTGTTCCTCTTCTGAGCTTCCACCTGACACAAATTCTGTTTTTGTTTTAGAATTTTTTATGTTTTTATGATTTTCTGGTGGAACAAAGCCTAATCCTTTATTTTTGTAGCTACGATTTTGGTTAGGTTTCTTTTGAAAACCAGAACCAGAATTGTAACCCTTTTTCTTGTTTAAACGTTGTTGAACTCTTGAAGTGTACTTTTTAGATTTTCCAAAAAGATTTAAATCTTTTATTTCAGAAATATTAATTTCTGTCATTTTGAAAACCTTTTTGATCATGTCAAAACGAACACTTCTGTTTGGAAATTCTTTATCATAATATAATTTGTCCGAATCATTTAAAGTGTATGCGACTTCAAATGTTTCATCATTCAAATTTGCTTTTGATAACAAAAATTCTTTACTATAAGACCGTTTGACCGACTAATTTTGACTGTTGACTGACGAATTTGACCCTTCAGACTCAGATTTTGACTCGGACTCCTCATCAGTATCGAACACCTGATCGACCACCTTTTTGATTAACTCAGACTCATGATCAGTATTGGACAAGGTAAACGTGACATCAATGTTATCTGGTAAAACGTTAGTTGTGTCGGTTTTTAGCTTTATATTGACTGCTTTCTCAAGTTGCTCCTCGTTTGGTTTTATAGGAGAATATCCTTCCCAAATTGGAGGCGGACACTTGTTATAGCTAACAGTCGGTTTCTTACCACAATCTTTCTTCTTCTTTGGCTTCTCATCTTTAAAAGCTTCCATACCTGCAACAGTTGGGTAAATACGATAAATGAGATAATCAGAACTAGAATAACTTTGTACTAGACGTCTAATTCGCTCATTCTCGATCTTCTCTGTCTCCAACTCTTACTTCCATTTAGCACTCTCTTCGATGTAAAAGTTGATGGCTTTCTGCTTTGTCATCATCACAGCATTCATCATCGTTAGTGCTTGTTCTCTTTCTGAATTTGTCTTTTGGAGACCAGTTACTGTTTTGTTCAAGACATCATAGGATTCTTTCACATAGTTGAGGTTGAACAGCAACTGCTCCTTCTTCTTCTCACATTCAGCAATGATGTCGTCTTTTGCTGCACATTCCTTGCAAGCTTCCAAACACTTCATGCAAGGCTTGACGACTTCAACAATCTTCTAAATTTCGATTGTTTTTACCACTTCAACCACCTTTTCTTCAACTTTCACCTTCTCAGCTTCAGTTACTTCCTCAGCAACACTTTCAACTTTTTCAATCTGAACAACAGCTTCAGTATTCTTTTGTTGTTGTTCTTTTGCAACTCTTTTCTCCTTCAGTTTCTCCAAGCGATCTACAAAATAGAAATGAAAACTTTCAGGAGATAGATGAGATTAGCAACATTTATGTGTTTTTCTTCCTCATCATCACTGCTACTATCAACTGGTGAATGATCAAACTGTACAAAATTTTTCAGAACTAGTATCTGATAAACCAGAATCTGATGGTGTTTGATCAAATACAACTTCTTTTTCTGAAGTAACATCATTTTGTACACTCTCATCTGAACTCAGTGAGTTTTCATCAGCACTATCTGAACTTTCAACAGATGTAATAGACTTTTCATCCTCACTCTTCACAGTCACTCCAATAGACTTCATCCAGGTAGTAAACATGTCTGGCTCTCTGACAATCTTAGCGATGAAGGCTTTGTATTCTCCTTTTTCATCAACGAACATATCCCAGCTGAAACCTTCAGGTAGTTGTTCATCATCTTGATCAACTATACATGCTTTGCTATCAGAAGATATGTAGTTGCTCCAGTTGAAGTTCACCAAACATGCTCTCTTTGAATCCTCAATCTTTCTACCATGAGCCGTTTGTGAATCTTGTGATTGACCAACTTGCTGATAAATGGCTTTCCGGTAGTAATCGTCTTTTCTGAACGGATTCTGAGCACCGCTAGCTTCCTTATTCTTGCACTCCCGTTTGAAATGGCCTTTCTCCCTGCAACGAATACAAGTAACTTTAGATTTATCCAAACCTAAAGTAGATACATGAGCATCAAGAAAGTCATTTCTCCCGGTAATAATTTTTAACTTTTCAGCACGTCTAAGGACACTAGCATGACACCATTTGATATCCATCATTTCCATCTCCTCGGCGTCTATCTGATCGTAATCCACTTTGGTGAGCATAGGATTTCCAATCCGACCAGCTACTAGCCCTTCATAAGATAACAAAACAGAACCAAGTAAAGCGATTTGGTCTTTAGCAGTGTCTTCTGAAAAACTTTGACTTCGGGAAGATTTAGCGCGATGTTGCACTGAATCACGTAGCCATTTCCTATCTTTGTGCTTTGAGACTGAAAGCTTGTATTTGACTCTTTAGGATTAACACTCGGAAATGATGAGAATCCGCTGCTGCTTTTGCTTGAACCCTGATCAGCTTTTTCTGATGAATCTCCAGCACTGAATGCAGTTTGGATTTTCAGACTTCTCTCAGATTCTCGAACTGGAATACTACCTTTATAGTACATTTTCACGTCCTGTTGACCACTCGGACTGTTCATCCTAGCGATTTTCTGTTGTTCCAGATCCTGACTTTCGATCTTTTCGATAAACTGAGATATAGTCAACCCATCATAAACACCCGTGTTTTTCAGAATCATCAAATACGTTCCCCACTCTTTCTGGGGTAACGCATCAGCAAGCTTGTCTACCCACTCTTCACGATCTTTAGTAATACTCAACATCGACATTGATCGCACTAGGTGACAGTATCTCTCAATCAGCTTCTATGTGTCTTCACCTGGTAGACTGCTGAATAGATCAAACTCTTTCTTAAGTAGCGCTTTCTTGCTCTTTATCATGTTCTCACTACCCTCAAATTTAACTTTAAGAGCATCCCAGATTGACTTTGCAGTTTTGTCATGCTGTAGCAGAATAAAGATGTCCTCTTTGATTGCTTGCTGAAGCAGACTTATCATCATTTCTCAGCTTTGTACATAACTCATTCCTGCTCCGTAAATTCTGATAGCTCTTTAAGAACCTTCAAATCTGTTCGAGGCAACACATATTTCTTTAGTATATATTCCCATGATCTAAGATGGTTTGCCTGAACCCAGTTCTCGAATATGCCTTTCCACCCATAGTATTCTTCGATACTCATCAATTTCGGGGGCTTTTGGGTGGTTCCCGTTTCGTTTTCTAAATTCATAGCTTGAACAACAGCAGCTGGACCAGAAGGTGTTGCAAACGCATTATAGAACTCAGTATCCATGACGACTTAACACGTTTTCCAAGGTAAGTGACAAATAAGCGAAACTTGATGATTGTACACAAAAGCGAAATCCCAGAAGTCCACAAAAGCAAAACTAGGGTTTTGTCTGTAAAAGCGAAACTATGATGTTCAGAAAAGCGGAACTACTGATGTCCTTTGGAGCGAAACTTCTAAGTTCAAATAAGCGAAACCCTATTATGCACTTGGAGCGAAACCCTTAGGTTCACAAGAGCGAAACTACTTGATTTTGGAGCGAAACCTCTGATCTTTGTGACACAAAAGCGAAACTACTCAATGTCCGGAAAAAAGAAACCTAGTCCGAAGGTCATTTGATCCATTTTTAGTCCGTATTTAGGTCCGAAACTTTCCAGGGTTTTTCTACGTTCAATTGCGCACAGTTTGTGAAAATTTGAGCGAATTTCGACCGGTAAAACTTTCTGAATTGATGAAAGAAGATGTAGAAGTAAGAAATGATGATGAAATCCAGCTAATCTCTGCAGAACTCCTCCTCCTGAGCTCTGATACCACTTGTAGGATCGTGGTTCGACCCAAATGAGTCGTTCAGAGGCGTTCAACTTCGTTTCAGGTGCGGAATAACAAGAAACGGAGATAGAAACAGCTGATTCTTCACAAATTATGCTGATTGTATTGATTTGACAATGTTTACAGCTCAAACTTCACACCGGCAGCACTTCGGCATGGAAAACAAGGCAATCATTAAAGTTTCGCTCATTGGAACTTCTATTTATAGGCATGATAGTTTCGCTTATATGGACATGTCCATATAAGCGAAACCTCATATGACAAATAAGCGAAACTACATGCTACGACCATATGAGCGAAACCTCCTTACTAAACACAAACAATCTCCTATTTTCTGGTAAAACGCGCCCTAATCTATACAATACAATGTATGACTCGATCCAAGACGAAGTCGACAGATGAAGTGCACCAATATATAGTATCATATTGTATTGCATCGTATCGTATCATATAGTGTATAGTATAAGTCTCGTTTAGGTTCCCTGTAGGTCTTGTATATGCCTATAGGCCTATACGGGACCTAAACCACACCTATAGGCCTATACGAGTGTTATATCGTATCGTATCGTATCGTATAGTATAGTGTAGGCTTATACGAGGTCAATACGTGACCTTTACTACACCTATACGATACGATATCACACTTATGAGCTTATACGTGGTCAATACGTGACCTATACTACACCTATACGATACGATATCACAATTATAGGCTTATACGAGGTCAGTACGTGACCTATACTACACCTATACTATACGATATCACACTAATAGGCTTATACGTGGCCAATACGTGACCTATACCGCACCTATACGATACGATATTACACTTATAGGCTTATATGAGGTCAATACATGACCTATACTACACGTATACGATATCTATCGTATAAAACTGATTAATATTGTATAAAAATGCTTGTAAGAAATACTTAATTTTTTATTTGTTTAAAACAGAAAACTTGTTTTTATAAAATTTATTAAAACCAATAATGTATAAATGTTTCTAAAAAAACCTTTATATACGCTGCGTATAGACCTATACGCAGCGTATATAAAGGGTCAAAAAGACAATGTTACCCTTGTTTTTGGCTGCGTATAGGCCCCAATGCATGGGTAAAATGGTCTTTTTTTACCAAACTTGCCCTATATATACGCCACATAGAGGGCTATACGCGGCTTATAGTAAAAAAGACTATTTTACCCCTGCATTGGGGGCTATACGCAGCCAAAAACAAGGGTAACATCGTCTTTTTGAACCTTTATATACGCTGCGTATAGGTCTATACGCAGCGTATATAAACTTTGTGAAAAACTGATGCCTCAAACCTACCAAAATGACCCAAAATAATCTGTTGGTTTATATGCGCTGCGTATAGACCTATACGCAGCGTATATAAAACACTTGTTTTCTGTGCAATGATTGTTGATAAGGCTGTGAAATCCATGGTTTATATATGCTGAGTATAGTTCTATACGCATCGTATAGAGGTAACCCTATACGCTACGTATAGACCTATACACAGCATAGATAAACCCTGATTCAACTAGAGTTTGGTATGCATATAGGCGCATTAGTGTGCCAATAGGTACACCCTTAATAAAATTATGATTTTTATGCAGAACCTAATAAGAAGACCACAAAAATATATAGATTTTATTATTTTCCTGGTTATTAAAGAAAATTACAAATTAGCGAAATATTATATGATAATTTATAGATAGTGTTTTCATATATCAAGATATTTAGCTATTTTTTATACATCAAATTGTTATATATTACTCGAGGATAAGGGGTTTATAAACAAATAGACAGTCTTCGTAACGAATGCCCCTAATTTCAATACGTATAAACTCTAAGCTAAAATTTTTTATTGCGACATGCAAAAATGAAAAATGTCACTTTGAAAATATGATATATATGTGTCAAATTTCTGAGGAGTTAGGTAAACTTTAGGTTAAGTTATTAGGCTTTTGTAACATTACTCGTATGTCAATAATATTATTTAATCTCTAATCTAGTTGATATGATATGATTGTTTATTTGCTTAATCACATCAGCTTTTGTTTGTCGTCATAAACCATACGTCAGTTGGAGAACCATTATCGCAATCAAGAAGAGAATGCGTTCAATTTAGCTTTATGGTTTAAGTTTCCCTATCACTCTTTTGTTTGATTAATTGTAATAAATATACAGTTGTCCTGTTAGGCAAGAAAAAGAAATAATTGATGCCATATTAGGACAAGTAAGTAACATAAAAAGGAGGGTTTAATTAATTCAGACCGCTCATTTATTTTAATATTAAACAACTAATAAAAAAATGAAAAATTTAGGGTCACTAACACTCTTGACATAATATATACACACCATTCGAATGTCGTACGAGCCGTATCTTCTCTAATGGCTCGTATGATATGTCGGTTGTGGCAATCTTTTAAACTTGGTTGTCCACGAGTATTTTTTTTTAACAGAAGGCTCTTCAAAGATCGTTGTGCTTCGATAGAGAACATCTTTTAGCTTTCTTATCCGATTTTTTTTCTATCTTTTGACCGGACGTTAAAGCATTGTGTTAACATTTTACTTCTAAATCATAGTCAATATCAGGATTTTGGTCTAATAATGTTGATGATAAATCATGCTTTTTGATAAAAGATATCTATCGAAACCAATGGAATTGGTTGACATGTATTCAAATACTCTCGAAGTAAACAAGCACATGGCAAACCATAACTTATGCTAAGATGATAACCACACATTGAAGACTTTCTTGTCATTTAACTGGTTAGGTTCCCATAGATCTAGATCTTCAATAAAAACATTACCTTGCTACAAGAAAAAAACCCTTAGATGAACGACATCTTTAGAGAGCACATAAGTCGTCTGTATAAATTATCATATATCGACGAGATGTTTCTAGATGGGTTTCGTGTTTCTTGAGTTAGGTTACTCTATAAGGACGACATGTAGCTCTCTATAGGGTGAAGATATATTTTTTTGTATTTTTTTATTCTCAAGTTTAATGAATTAGAAATTCTAAAAAATGTTTCAACTTATAGAGACGACATGTTCTCTCTATAGTTTTAAATATTTTTTTATTATCTTTTGTTAATGACCAATAAATATTGAAAATTAAAAAAAAAAGTTTAGTTTATAGAGACGACATTTGTCTCTAACAAGTTTGACTGGTCAAAATGAATTTTAATTTAAGCGGCAAAATTTTTCACCATCCGACAAAAAAAAATTGAAAAGAAATAATCTAACATATAGAGACGACAGGTCGTCCCTATAGGGGAAATAACTTGTTGAGACAATATGCCATCCCTATAAGCCATTTTAATTTTCTTTTATTTTTTAAGGATAAATCTATAAGAACATGTCGTCTCTATAGGGCTTAAATAGGTTTTTCTTTTAGTTTTTAAAGAAAACCTGTCCCTTTATGGATTTTGTGTTTTTTAAGATAGGTTACCTTATAGGGACGATATGTCCTCTCTATAAGGTGAAAATATTTTCTTTTTATTTTTTTTATTTTTAAGTTTGATAAATTTGAAACGCTTAAAAACGTTCCAACTTAAAGAGACAACATGTCGTCTCTACAACTTTAAATATTTTTCTTTTGATTTTATTTTATTAATGATCAATATATATAAGGTAGGGTTCATGCGAGAACCACCTTTATTGCGAGAACCGTAAAAACCAATGTAAACACAAAAAAATACCTACAAAAGTCCAAAAAAACACTCAATTTTTTTTTAATATTTTTCTAAAAAATCGCTATATTTCGTTACAAAAAAAACTTTTATTTTTCAAGTAATTGTTATGGATGCACATGTACATATGTATCATTTATTGGACAAATTCCGTAATATATTAACAGTAGTAGAAAAATACACTTTCATTTACATTACCATCCACAATACACTAAGTTTTACATTACCAATATTAAGAATGCCCACATGTGCATCATTATGTATAACCATGATATAACCTGTTTTGGTACAAAAAAGTTTGTGATTTTAAATGATGAAGTAAGCCCATATACATGTGTTTTGGTTAGGTATATCTAATGGTTGATAGTTTGATTATATTTGTCACTTTATGATGTAATATGTTGTTCGGATGGTATAAAGGGTGTTGATGTACATGTAATAAAGTGAAATATTGGTAATGGTATTGAATTGTGGATGCACTACAAGAAAACTGGGTTTTTAGTACGCGCAAAAACGTCCTAAAATGCTATTTTATAGGACCTTTCATTTAATAGGACCAACGCTAAAAGTGTTTCATGTAAAGGGGTCGTAATAAGTCCCGAAACTAAAAAAGCGTCCTAACATCTCAAATAAGATTATGAAACCAATTTTATGGTCGCGTAATATGTATTTGAACAACCAAAATAGTGTCCTAATAAAAACATATTAGGACACTTTTACGATGTTCTAACATGTGCTTACATACTTTTAATCTTTTGTAACACTTACAAGCTTCCTTAGAAATTAATTGATAGGACCCTTATGATATAACATTATAGCTAATTTTGTACCAAGAAAAGGGTCCTAATATACCAAACAAGATTATGAAACCAATTTTATGGTTGCATAATATGTCTATAGACAACTTAAATAGCGTCCTAAAAAGAACATACACTACAAAAAAATTGTCATTTAGTGACACACAAAAACTGCCAAAAAAAAAAACAAAAAAGTGTCACTAAAGACTCTTGTAGGAATGGGCGGCACACAAAAATAGTGTCACTAGAAGTGTTGACGCTAAAGCCTTTTAGTGGCACTTTTCTTTGCCATAACAAAATAAAAGATTTTTGTGGCACAATTTTTGTTCCCTTAAAACATAATCCAAATTACATATTAATACTAGTTTTAGTGACACTTTTTGTTTGCCACAATATAAAAAAACATTTTGTGTCGGTAATTGTTCTAGTTAAAAACATGTACTACTTTTACTTGCACATAATCACAAAATTCACATTATTTACAATAAAAAAATTCAAAATCAACTTCAATAAAATTGTAAATATAGAAATCGTAATATTATAACTTCAGTAATAAGTTCCATCCAATGTTAGCATAAACGTTGTGTAATGAGTAAAATATTCCAAATTCTAAATGTTTACACGAGAAGTCTAAATGTTCCTTTGGGTGATAGTTTCATTGTCTTAGAAGTTAGCTCCAAAGCTTCTCATAATATCTACCCAGCCATCATCAACCATATAAACAAGTATTAGTATTAATTTAAAAATATAAAATTCTTTAATTAACGAAACTCATTGTTCTTGATTTAAAAGAATTAGACAAAAAGCCAACATATATAATTAGCCCAAACACCTAACAGGTAGACCAAAAACCAACATATTACCTGCTAGTCTTCTCTTTGCCGGAAAACACCTTTGCAAGGATCGCAGAAGTTACGTCGTTGCCGCTGTTTTCAAGACCGAGAGCTCCCTCCTGTTACATACCAATCCTGTGTCAATAGATTTTATATATTTATATAATTTAAAAAAAATCTGATTAAAATATTACTTGAAGTTATCATGGTTCCTTCCTATTTAACCTTCTGATATGATAAGCTGGATCATCCAAAGTTGTGCATTGATCGATTAACACCGGCAATAATACCACTGACGTGATATTGTCAATACTATCACCCACACACAGACTTCCGCCCAAGTTTTTTTTTTTATCAAGTATGAACCTCACAAGTTTCTTTCTTATAACCAAATCAACTTTAGTTACCATATACTCTTGTGACTTGATTTAGACCTTCCACCAAACAAGTGTAACTTCTAATAAGTTGATCTAAAAAGATAATGTTTATACCTCGGGTAGATGGACAACCAGCATTTCGTTATCCCGTATAATTCACTCCACTAATGATTTCTGGTAAATGCAACCCTTCAAACTAATCTGAAATAATATTAACAAGTTAGTAAACAAAGAAATTAAAAATAAATCAAAGAAATCACTTGTAATAGAAGGGACTAAACTGGTCAGAATTTACCATGATTGAGTAAGCTGTGAACATGTAATTTCGATCTGATGTTTGCTGCAGCTGACAAAGTTATTACAGCAGCTCCTCATCTTGAATCGCTAGAGCTTCGTAAGCACAACCAAGCCTCAGTCTTCCTAATCTAAAGCTACAGATTTACTTACTCCTGTAAGAACCCTAAACCGCCACTACTCACCACTGAAAAGCATTCAGTAATGTTGCAGCTGATAACACAATTTCGTAACAAGTTTCAACTATCAACTCTGCCTCCAAATTCGCCAAAAATCATACAAGCAGAGACAATAAACAGTTTGCACAAATAATCTCGTTGGTATGACATATAAAATAGTTGAATCTTACCTGAGCTAGCCGTAAATAAGCACATACACCTGACACCGTCGCAGACCTGGTTGGTAATGACCCATGCTTCGCCTATCGGTCATGATCGTGGCTAGAAAACGATTTTATCTCCATTGCCTTAGTATACGACATATACTTTCCTACGCCGCCGCCTGAACCCTAATTAAATGCAGTGGCCGATCTAAGCATTTTTGGTCACCGCTGTTACTCGAGCTTAAAACCACCGCTAATCGCCACCCTTAGGTCATCAAGAAAGCCCTAAAACTCCTTTGTCACCGCCACCACTAGATTCGACAGGTTTCAAACCAAATCAAGTCTTGTGTTCGCTCCATCCATAAGCCCCGATGATGATGACGAACGTTGATGGTGGGTTCTGATGAGTGAAGAAAGCTATAGAACCTTCTCTCTATTTCTCTTGCCATCGCTTTTTTTCTCATTCTCTCTCTCCAATAAAAAAGAAGAATTCAGTAAGGCCCTAACTATCTACACACTTGGTGTGTAGATAGACACTCAAAAAAGGTGTTTTTTGTGCTTATATGCACACCCTGCAGTGTCGAACTGTGGCCAAAACACGGCTTTTTGGTTCGATTAACCAGACGGGTGTCTGACGGGTGTCTGACAGGTCTGTTGACCGGACCAAACACCGAGCTTTGGCCGCGTTTTGGTCCTGTCAACCAGACCGGGTGTCAGTCTTTTGTCTGGTTGACAGGACCAAAACGCGGCCAAAGTTCGGCGTTTTGGTCAGGTCAACAGACCCGTAAGACACCCATCAGTCTTTGTCTGGTTAACCGGACTAAAACGCCGCGTTTTGGCCACAATTCGACACTGCAGGGTGTGCATATAAGGACAAAAAACACCTTTTTTGGTGTGTAAATAGGCAAAATGGTGTGTAGATAGGTAGACCCTTCAGTAATGGATGGGTGTAAAGGATGGGCGGGAATTCAAAAGTTAAATGAATAATTTGGCCGCCCAAAATTTGGATGAAAGATGGATGTGCTTTAAACACTTTACATTATTAGGGATGGCAAAAAAGCTGAAGCCCGACGGGTATACCCGAAACCCGAAACATACGGGCCGGGTATACACGAAGCCCAATGGGTATGGGCCGGGTACGGGCTTAAAAATAGAAAAAATTCGGGTATAGGTACGGGTATGGGATTTTTTGCTAGGCCCCCGATTCCCGGCCCATTTACCCGAATAATACCTGAAAGTATCATGTTATAGATTTCCATATATATAAATTTAGTACATATACTTATTACCTTCTCTATAGTCATATGTTGATATATATTTGACAAGTGTTCAGTGAACATATAACTTATTTTTGAGCATGTATATTGGATATGAAAGTTATCACCCTTTATTATGTGGATGTTTTATGCAATTAGGTGGTCTAGATACAATTACTTAATTAAGTAATCGTTTTAATTTAGTTTAGTATGTGTGGTCTGAATATGATATGAAAGTTATTAGTCATATTTTCATTTGTTATAGTCATTAAAATAGTAAATTATATAAACATCAATGTAAAAAATTGCACATTTGTCCCAACGGGTATTTTTAAGAAATCAACGAGTATACCCGATACCCGTGGGTATGCCTGATACCCGACGGGTAGCGGGCCGGGTATGGGACAAAGAATTACAACCGGGTACGGGCCTGGGATTACCAATACCCGGGCCAAGCCCGACCCATTGCCAATCCTATACATTATGCACTGAATCAATTTTAAGGGAAGTGGCAAATGACCTAAGTTGCCCTTCCAATACGTATATTATATATAGTATAGATTATGAACATACAAAAATAAAAATACTAATAGACAACGGTTAATGAAAAATAAAAATATAAATTAAAAATCCGGATATATGATCGGGTATATTAAACCAATGATGAAACGCAATAAGCTCATGACATAACCTCAAGTCTACGGGCGGTGCATCAATCCTATAGCGCTATATATGTCACGGATAGGCTCGTACGAAGTTAATGATAAGTCTAACACAAGATATAATTAACCAAGTTTAAAGTATCAAGTAATCAAATAAGCATGCGTGTATGAGGAATGTTTGTGCAATATGAATAAAGTTTGTGTGTAAGTTAATAAATAACATGTTACACCCAAAAAATGATAAACGAAAAAGGGGTTCAAGTATACTCACAGTTTGCGAAGAGTTAATCCACGAATGTGCACTGAACGAAAAGGAACGGTTTATATCTAAATAATAATCGCAATGCAAATAGATGAAATTCTAAGAGAAAGAATAATCTATTGATTTTAGGAGATAAGTTCCCCTATTTGGGGACTTTGAAATATATAAACTTATATCCGTTCAACAGAGAAATAACCAAAACAATAATTATATATGTTTTAGAATTTATCAATATGGCAAAAATCAAGGAATTGCTATTTTAACGGTTTTAGATATTTGATAATGCCAAATGATTAAATAAGTTCATCAAGCTCATCTACAAATTATATAGATTCAATTTAATATTCATTCCCAATTTTATTTTAAAATAATAATTTCGTAATGAGATTTATTTATCTAAACAATTCCACCAATTCTTTAGTTATATAATCATTAATAAAAAAATATAGAAAATTCATAATAAATTTTACCATCATATAATCTGTAAAAATCAGTATTATTATTTATAAAAATTATATATGATAAACTTGCATATATTTTCAAAGGATTAAAATATATAAACATAAGTGATGCAAATTAGATCTAAAAATTCCCAAAATCTACACATAACATGCTAATATGATATACAACAACCTTATACTTTCAATTTCATCAAAACACAAGTCTAAATCTAAATGCCCCAAATTTCTATGCATAAAGAACCCTAACTTCAACTAAAATTAAATTCGTATAAATTAGCCTTCTATCACTGAAATTGATAGAGGGCTTTTGTAGAACACGAAAAACTAAGCAATTTGGGCTTTGGAATCTCCTGAAAAGGTTGAGAATTGAAGGTCGTTCGAACAAATTACGAGCCCTAGATTGTTCCTCGCTTGAATCCGTGAGATTGGAGCGATTTCGAAGGAATTAGGGAGTGAGGAATATTGTGGAAAGGTTCCAGGAAGCAAATGATATCGAAATTGTACACTATAGTCCACGAATTCATTCTATTTGTACACTATAGTCCACGAATTCGTTCTATTTGATTTGGGTTCATAATAGCCATCAATGGAGTTTAATGGTGTTTATGGTTGAATATAATTATTAGATTAAATTTGGTTTAAATGAATAGTTTTAATGGACGATTTACGGCATGTAACTTATTTCTCCAAGTATACAGATCGTTTGAACCTATAAGCAACTCGAATGATCAGATATAACCCGTTTGAGGGTCGGGTCGCGTTTTGTGCATTTGGTAATGAAGAAGAATGGTTTCCAGGTCGGGTTCGGTTGGGTTCAAATAACATACGCGTTCAGATAAATCATAAGTTGCAGAGGGGGTTTGGTGGTTGTGCATCCAGTTCTTAAATGTTGTGGTCCCTGTTCGAATCCCGTCTCCCTTTTTCCTTTTAATCATTTTAATAACTTTCAAAACTTGCGGTTTGGCCCTTGTTCTTCATATAAGTTGCTAACTTGTTTTAACTAGTAACACTAACTTAGTTAATGAGTTTCCTTTATTAAATTAACTAACAAACTAACCTTGTTAACCTCATATAGAAAAATAACTAACTGAGTTAACCGAGTTAACTAACCTAGTTAGTTGATTTGCTTACTTTATAGTTTCATTTAATTACAAAACAACCCCTTAACTGGTAACTTTATTTAACTAACCAATCTAACGTTGTTAAAGCTTCCCTTGTATAAATCAAACCAAACTAACTAAGTTTCTTTATAAAGTTAACGTTCTTCATTCGGTTTTAATCCAACGCAATACGTGACGATTAATTAAAAAATAAATTAAAATCCTTATAACACTAAACATTTATGACTTAACAACATCGTGTCCTATTAAGTTATGTTATAATAGGACCCCAGATGATCAAGTGTCCTAATACAGTAGCACATAATGTGACACTAACAACTAAGTGTCTTATAAAGTACTTTATTAGGATCTACATTTTTAGTGTCATATTAAATTATATGATAATAGGACCCCAAAAATCATCCATCTTATTAAATAGTTTGTTAGGACACCGGTTTAGTAGAGTATATTATAAAAGGACCACAAAAGTTCATTAGTCCTGTTAAAAAGTTTTTTAGGACCCTCATTTACAAGCGTCCCACGGAAAAGGTCCGAAAAAGCCATTTTTGTTGTAGTGATGGTAGGAGGTAATGGTATTGTATTACGGATGGTAGGAGGTAATTGTAGTTTATTATGGATGGTATAATAGATAAAAGAGAAAGTGTATTTAAAGTGGTGTACCGAAACACATTATAACATGTTTATACATATAGATGCACATGTGCATTTCTAGTGTTGTTAATGTTATAATAAGTACATACATATAGATGCACATGTGCATTTCTAATGGTAGTGTAAATGAAAGTGCAATTGTCTGATATTAGTAATGTATTACGGAATTTGTCAAAGAAATGATACATATACAAATGTGCATGGATAATTGTTACTCGATTTTTTTTCTGTTTTTTTTGTGATGAAATATAGCGATTTTTTTTAAAAAAAATATTGATACGTGGTCGAAAACCGGTGTTCGTTTATGTTTAAGTTCATGTTTTTACTTAACTTTTAATCTAGAATAGCCTACTTTTAATGGGATTTGTGTTTTACAGGTCTGACGAAGTTTAAGGAGCTAATCAAGAGCTTTACGGACCACCGAGACGAAAAACGGAGCTTCGGGACAGAAAACGGGTCAACCGGGAGCTAAACTGCGAAAACCGGACAAAACTTCAGAGACCGGCGTCCCAGACGCCCAGACCAGCGTCCCAGACGCTGGCCGCCAGCGTGAATTTGGGGAAAACTTTGGTTAAGAACCCAATTCGAGTATCTAGCTACAAAGACTCCATTCTGTACTTCCATAGGCGATTTGGAGATATTTTTGAAGGTTCCATTTGATCCATTATCATATTCCATCAAGTTTTAAATATTAGTCATCAACCATGAGTAGCTAATTTATTTAAGATCATCCCTGGGTGAAAGGTTGTGAGTTTCTAGGGTTTGTTTTTCATGTTTTGGTTTCATACAAACATTTGTTAATCTTTAATTGAAATTGTGTGAATCATTTGTTGGTATTGCTTTGAACTCGAAATTGTTAAGTTTTCTTGCAGCATTGACGTTGAGAGATGATTGCTACCATTAAGTTGTGGTTTATGCTAGGGTTTGATTTTTGTTCATGATTAATAAAGCATACTATTGTCTCATATTGTGACGGTTATCTTGCACCGGTTGCGTATGATAGACGATTGTTGATGTCTAAGATTAGGATTTCAAATTAACAAACTCTAGAAGTCATTGGTGTTCATAACATAATCAAACCATTCAAGGTGGATAGCCCTAGATACTTATTAATCCAAACCTGGGTGTGATTCTTTTCTAAATAGTGTTCATAACTTCATTTTAATTACCGTTTTGATATTCGTCATTCCAAATAACATCATTAAGCCGTTTTCTACAAACCAATTAGAATCACATTGTTGGTTCGCACTTTCGCACACAATTTTAAAGAAAATTAGCAAGCTTCATAATTACTTTGTACATTTTTGTAAATAGTCTAAGTAATCGAACTGGTCGTGCAATACTGACTACATGCTCTTCGTGGATACGGTACCCGACTTAGCCTAGCTACCTAGGTTAATTGAGATTTTGACTGATCGGGACGACACAGTCATGTCAAAATGGCGTCGTTGCTGAGGAGCTAGTGTGCTTAGTATTTCATTGCTTGTTCGATTTTAGTGTTAGTTTTCTTTCTTGTATTTTTGTGATTTTACTTTGGGTGGTCGAGCTTGTTTGTGCAGGTACATGTTTTGCAGGCACCATCTTTCAATATGAATTGGGTAGATGATGATCCGTGTGAGTGTTATGGAAGTGGAGAGCATCTATTAGAGGATTGCTCTGTTTTCTACGATAAGGTTCAAGCATACAAGGATCGGGAACACTACCTCAGCGAATTGTACGGATATGGGAGGGCGGATTATGAAGATTTCAATGGTCCATCCTGATGCGTGTGTGGTGTGATATATTTTTAAGTATATATTTTTAGCCCTTTTTACACGTTAGTCAAGTTTTATATTTATAAAACACGATATTTTACTAACACCAAACACACATATGGGCAAGTGCACCCATCGTGAGCGTAGTATAGTGTTGGCAAGATACCGAGGTCGTCTAAGGACACAAGAGCTTTTAATACCAGTTTCTCCTCAACGTCTAATCAAATCAAATGTTTAGAAAAAAGGTTTTAAACTAGAAAATAAAAACTAAAAATGCTGAAAATAAAAATAAAAGTAAAAATAAATAGACAAGATTAATCACTTGGATCCGACTCATGTTTAGTGTAACCTTTGATTATTTCCGCACTTTTGCACTTTTTAAGAGATTATCTTAGTTATTGTAGTAGGCCCCTCTTTTGAAGGTGATGTTACCCTCAACCCATTAGTTTGAGTCAGCAAGGATACAATCATAAAGGGTTGGATTATTGAAAGATAATTAATAAAGTTATTAATGCGTAATGCGGTAGGCCCCTCTTTTGAAGGTGACGTTACCCTCGGCTAAGTAGTCTGAGTCAGCAGGGATACAGTCCTAAGTAGCCGGGTTAATGTTTTAATAGTAGCTTACATATGAGGGGATCAAAGAGTTTGGACCCCCGCCATCCAATACCGGTGGGTATTGAAGGAGGTCCTATTAAATTTGACCCATGTCCTTGCAGGATCTATACACTGAACAAGGCAAGACTCTTACCAAACCATTCCCTTAACCCCTGACCAGGTAGCCAACATATCTCCATATAGACCGTGGAGATATGAATGGTGAAAATCTTTTATTTTATATAGACAGTAAAATAATGCCAAGACACCACGGAGAAATGATAAGGAAGATTCACCTTCAACATAAGAAACTAGTTATTAAAGTCATTAATACATAACCAAATAAAAAGTTTGAAAAGACTAAAAATAAAAAGTATTACACTAGACACTTGTCTTCACCAAGTGATGTAAGAGACTTAGGCAAACATGGCCTTTGATTGTCAAGAACTCTTACGATCAATCTTGGATCCCGAGACTACTCACACACTCTATGATGGATGATGGATGATAGTGGTTTGCATTTGGACAGTGGTTACATCAATAAGACTTCCTTGGAGGCAATTCCTTCCATAGCACCTCTGACATCCACCAGTGGATTTGTTTTGACCACTGTCAACATCAAAAGGTTGTCAAGTGTTGAAGGAAGAAGACCCCAGTAACAAGAAAAAGGGGCATCGGTGGTTAATGTTTGGAGTACACTCCCTACCTCAACCACTGATAAAACCACTGCTAGTGGGAAATCAGATGATCCCATTAAATTGGGTGATGATTTAAAGTACCTGAAATTGATGGAACGTGTTGAAAAATTGGATACTTTGGTTGCAGAGATCAAAGAAATGCTGCAACAGTTGTTAACAGTACAAAAGGTGCAATCCACTGATGTTCCACCTCAAGCACCTGCTCCACCACAAGCATCTGCTGCAGATGAGATATGGAACTTCTTCCAACCTTTTTGTCCAACAACAACAACAAATGGCTGATCAGCAACATGAAAAACATGTCCAAGAGCTGAGAAACACAATGGAGTCTAGGTTCAAGAACACACAAGCTGACATTAAGGCTATAAAGGCCCATCTATTGCAAACCACTGGCACTGCTCCTCCAACTGTTCTCTTTAGTGATCAACTTCCCCCAGATAATGCCAAAAAGGGGGAGAAAATTCAGGAGTGGAGGAAGAAGGGGATTGATGATGGTCTATATGTTGAGCCAGAAAAGGATGCTATGCTCAGAAAAATTCCCTTGCCAGATGGTAGCAAGAAGGTTGATTTTACCCAAAATGCACTTGATGAAGGAGTAGCAAGTGTAAAATTGGACAGAGCGGCAAAGGATATGTCAAGGTGGAATGAGGAGAAAAGAGCTTACATGGAGCTGAATACGCAGGGTTGTTCTGGGCTAAAGGATGTTCAAAATCCTGTGCCAAAAAGAAATCCTACTAGAAAAGTAAGGGAACCCAAGTCCATACCATCCAGACTCACAAAGCATACTCCAAAACCACCGTCCAAAAGCCCCCAACATCAAACCTCCACCCAAACAGTTGTTGTAACTCCTCCTGTATCAACATATGCTGATATTTCAGTTGTTTCAACATTTGCTATCACTTCAACACACACCACTTCAACACACACCACAACCACTGCCTTACCACCATCGCCATCACCACCAAAAACAACATCTTTTTTTTCCACCATCACCTCCTACCAAAAAGCAAAAGACAGCAGATGTTATAACATCTGTTGTAATGACAACAGTGGTTGAAACACCAGTTGTTTCAACTGCTATTAGTTAATCACAAATCACTACCACTCAAATCACCACAACTGTTCCACCCAAAACATCATCTGCCTCTCCTACGATAAAAAGGAGAAGGATTCTCATACCAGATGATGATTCTCCATCACCACCACCAACATCTTCAAAATCTCTATCACTTGTTACAATACCCAAGCCTATTCCTCTCTCAACAGCTCAAATTCTAAAGCCCTTACCTCCTGCAGGTGTTCAATTTCCTCTTGAGCTTATAACAGTCAGAGAAGAAATCACGTCTTTTTATTATGAGGATGACCCTGCTAAAAGGAGTTTGCCATCAGTTGAAGGATATCCAAGGCCAAACAATATTGAAGAATATTTGAAAGTCAAAGCTAAACAAGCAGAGGATATCTCAAAAAGAAATGCTCAAGGAAAATCTGATAGAGAAATTCAGCAGAAGTACCAATTCTTGCTCACACAAGTCAGATCCTTAGAACAATTTGCAAAAAATGTATGTCAACAAATCTCAGAGAGAGCAGATGAAACTCTAAGAAAAGACTACATTGAAAGCATCATGGCAACCAAGAAGTATAAAGGAGAAAAACACATGTACAAAGAGTGGACCATTCCTGAGCTTGAAAGTGAAGCTGCCAGGATTCAAGAAATGATCAAGAATAAGGTCAAGCACACTCCTCCAGATTAGGCAAAGTTCAAAAAGAATGTACCTGATAAAAAGGTAGAGCTGAAGAGAATAAAAGAGGAATTAGTTGCTGCTGATTATGGGTCTTTGAATCAAGTGATGAGATGGAAAGAAGATAAAGTCAGGGCTACTTACAAAAGTTTGGAGAAATTAAGGAAGACAGATCCTACTGCTCCACAAAAGCTTGACTATCCTGAAGCAGAGGTTTCAAAAAGACAATCAAAGCTGCAAATCAGGAGATCCACTGCTCCAGCTGGTGCAGCCATCTTTAAAAGAAGGCCACAAAAACAGTTGGGTGCTGAAACTGTCACGGCTCCCGACCCGGTTTGACCCGTTTCAGGAGCCGCGGGACAGAAATCCTGTGATATTTATTTAATTGAGTTTAACAGCGGAAGTTTATCATCAGGATCGTTGTAAAGCTAAAAACTTTTCCCGATTATTTTATTTCACAATTCGAGATAAAATCCCGGTAATTTACAATAACATGATTTTACTGATAAATCTTTATTTTTAGAAAACATATTTCTCTATTTTATATGAGCCACTTTCTTAAGCTTGAAATGCTCCCCAGCACTTTTCCTGAATTACAATAGATCACCTGAAACATGTTTGAAAAAGGTTTTGTCAGCAGGAAATACTGAGTGAATCATTCAGTTTACTAAAATGACTCGTTTATTAATTTACAGTATTAAGAGTTTTTACATATGTTTCTGATATCTACCAACTACCCACAGTATTTGTCACTCGACCGGATCTGTGACTGTGGTCATATCACCATTGGCTGCCCCAATGAATGACGTATATCACTAAATTTTAGGTTCGCCCACCTAATGTGATTAAAACAGTAGTAATGTGCACAATACCCCACATACCGGCTGTAATTTGGTGATTACATAAACTTAATCACTGTAATTATAATTCTGAAAATAATTTGGAGTATTGTAAAACATTTGATAAAAAGAGAATGACTCACATTGCAGATTTAACACGGGCGGAATATGATTTAGCCTTGTTAACCTAATTTAATAATAATGCACACAAAACCGGGTTAGTGATCAATACAGCAGTTACGATAACTCACGAGATCAAATTCTCACAACGAATGACAAAGTGCGATACTTAAACATCCATCGAATTAACGACGAACGACAAAGTATCACCCTAATGTGGGCGGCACTTAAACATCCATTGGATATATTGATCAGTCGGAAAATGAATCGTAATAGCGATCGAGTGATTACCCTGTTTTGCGGCAGCAATTCGATATTAGTATACTATGGACTGTTTCTGCTTATAACGTACTCTACACAACGAATTCTTACGTCGTTTTCAACACAGAAAGCAATTGCCAATGTCTGCTATTTATAGTGATTTTTGGACAGGCTTACGGACCGTATGGCATTTACCCTTACGGTCCGTTAGGGGTGCAGTCTAATTACATAGGCTAGCTGGGTTCGGGACTAGCTTGCTTGACTCAACATAAAAACGAATTTCAAATTGGACAACGTATTTTAGAGATAATTATCACTAGGGTTTAACCCCCTTGAGTTTTAGGGGCCCTGATCCTAATTCCGATTGTTCTGAAAATTTTAGGGTTAGTGCAGAATTACTTGGGTATCTCAATTACGGTTTTCTTATTGACTAATTATCATCCTAATTAATATGGATTTTAGTGAGAATTGTTACATCCTCCCCACCTTCGAATCTCGTCCTCGAGATTCACTGAAATAGATGAGGGTATTTCCGCTTCATTTCTGACTCCAGTTCCCAAGTATATTCTGGTCCCCTCTTCGAATCCCATTTGACTTTGACTAGCACTAGTCGCTTGTGTTTGAGAAACTTGACCTTCCGGTCTTCTATTTGTAAGGGTTTCTCTATGAATTTCAGCTTTTCATTTACATCCACATCTTGAAGAGGTACTACCAGGGATTCGTCTGATAGACATTTCTTGAGATTGGATACATGAAATACATTATGTACTCCAGCTAGTTCTTCTGGTAGTTGTAAGCGATAAGCTACTGGTCCTATTCGTTGGATCACTGGGAATGGTCCAACATATCTTGGACTCAGTTTTCCTTTCTTACCGAATCGTACTACTCATTTCCAAGGAAATACTTTCAAAAGTACTTTGTCTCCTATCTGGAATTCTAGTGGCTTGCGGCGATTATCTGCATAGCTTTTCTGACGATCTCTGGCTGTTTTCAATCTTTCCTTGATTTGAGTTATCTTGTCTGTGGTTTCATGTACGATCTCTGGACCTGATAATTGACTTTCTCCTATTTCCGCCCAACATACGGAATTATGCACTTGCGTCCATACAGTGCTTGAATGGAGCGGCCTCGATGCTTGAGTGATAACTATTGTTATAGGAGAATTCGATTAATGGTAAATGGTTATCCCAATTACCACCAAAGTCAATTACACATGCTCAGAGCATGTCTTCTAGAGTTTGGATCGTCCTTTCACTTTGTCCGTCTGTTTGTGGATGATATGCAGTGCTTAGATTGAGTCGGGTTCCCATTGCTTCTTGGAAGCTTGTCCAGAAACGGGAAGTAAAACGACTATCTCTATCCGATACAATGGAGAGTGGGACTCCATGTAAGGATACTACTTCATCCACATACATCTTGGCTAACCTTTCCATGCTAAAGGTTTCTTTCATAGGTAGAAAATGAGCAGATTTGGTTAATCGATCCACAATTACCCAAATAGCATCATTACCTTTTCTGGTTTTGGGTAACTTAGTAACAAAGTCCATTGTTATGAGTTCCCATTTCCATACAGGTATTTCTAACTGTTGTAGTAGTCCTGAAGGTTTTTGGTGTTCGGCTTTAACTTGTGAACAGGTTAGACACTTAGATACGTATTTGGCTATATCCTTTTTCATTTCTATCCACCAAAAATTCTTTCTTAAATCTTGGTGCATCTTATTGTTTCCTGGATGTACAGTATACCTAGATTTATGAGCTTCCTCTAAAATCTTTGATCTTAAATTTCCCTGTTCAGGTACCCAAATTCTGTTTTTGTGGAATTTCCAAATTCCATCATTTCCTTGTCCTAATTCTTTTAGGTAACCTTTCATTCCTTCACTATCATCCTTGATTGCTGTTTCCTGAATTTCCTCTAATTGTTCCATTAAATCTACTTGTAGATTTATTCTAAGAGCACGGACTCGCTTTTGCTTCTCATGATACTTACGACTTAAGGCATCTGCGACTATGTTTGCCTTTCCTTCGTGATATTGAATATCACAGTCGTAATCACTCAGGATTTCCATCCATCTTCTTTGTCTCATATTTAACTCTTTTTGCCCAAATATATACCTTAAACTTTTATGATCTGTATAAACA
Organism: Helianthus annuus; assembly: GCF_002127325.2. NCBI lineage: Eukaryota > Viridiplantae > Streptophyta > Magnoliopsida > Asterales > Asteraceae > Helianthus > Helianthus annuus. Next base: position 109,814,642 of record NC_035445.2, on the reverse strand, counting down.
GTAAACTTACTTCCATACAGATAATGTCTCCATATCTTAAGGGCAAAAACTATAGCTCCTAATTCTAAATCATGAGTCGTATAGTTTTCCCCGTGCTTCTTCAATTGTCTGGAAGCATACGCAATTACCTTCTTGCGTTGCATTAACACACATCCGAATCCTAATTTTGAAGCATCACAATACACTTCAAAATCTTCTGTTCCTTCTAGCAAGGCTAAAATTGGAGCATTGGTTAATTTCTGCTTCAAGATTCTAAAGGCTTCTTCTTGTTTAGGTCCCCATTCAAACTTAATGGCTTTACAAGTTAGCTTAGTTAATGGTACAGCTATCTTGGAAAAATCCTTAATAAACCGTCTATAATATCCGGCTAAACCTATAAAACTTCTAATTTCCATTGCGGTTTGCGGAACCTTCCAATTGGTAATTGCTTCTATCTTAGCAGGATCTACGTGAATACCTTCATGATTCACCATGTGTCCTAAGAATTGCACTTCTTGTATCCAAAATTCACACTTCGAAAATTTGGCGTACAATTTTTCTTTTCTTAACAAAGTTAAGAGTGCATGCAAGTGCTGACAATGTTCGTCCTGACTTTTTGAATAAATAAGTATATCGTCTATGAAAACAATTACAAATTTATCCAAATATGGTTTACAGATTCTGTTCATCATGTCCATGAATGCTGCAGGTGCATTAGTTAACCCAAAGGGCATGACTGTAAACTCATAGTGTCCATACCTAGTTCTAAAGGCAGTTTTAGGTATGTCTTCTTCTTGAACTTTTAATTGATGATATCCGGAGTGCAAGTCTATCTTAGAAAAGTACCTAGCGCCTTGTAATTGATCGAAAAGATCATCAATCCTAGGTAATGGGTATCGATTCTTAATTGTAACCTTATTTAGCTATCTATAATCGATACACATTCTCATTGATCCATCTTTCTTTTTCACAAACAACACTGGTGCACCCCAAGGGAATGAACTAGGTTGTATAAATCCTTTGCTTAGTAATTCATCTAATTGCTTCTTCAATTCTAGCATTTCGGTAGGAGCTAATCGATAGGGTGCCTTGGCTATTGGTGTAGTTCCTGGAATTAGATGAATCCTAAATTCTACCTCCCTATCTGGTGGTAACCCAGGTAAATATTCTGGAAATATATCTGGGTATTCTGAGACTACAGGAACTTCCATCTGCGGTTTCGACTGTAAACATTTGCCTAATGGTAGTTAAGGGTAACTTAAGAGCTTGGCAGAATGAAGTATTTATAAAACTTTGGTTTGCACCAGAGTCAAACAATACTTTTGCATAAACGTCGTGAACTAAAAACGTACCGGCTATCACATCCGGGATGAGCTCTGCTTCTTGAGTGGTTAGCTGGAATGCTCTGGCATTCTTCTTAGTAGCTCCTTCGGTCGCCTTGGTTTTGTTTTCCACTGGTTTGACTAACTTAGGACATTCTGTTTTGAAATGTCCGGCCTCTCCACAATTGTAACAAATTATGGATTTCTTTCTGCAGTTTTCTTCACGATGTCCTATCGTTTTGCAAAAATTGCAAATTTTATTACATTTTCCAAAATGTTTCTTTTTGCAAATTTTGCAGAATGGCAAAGTTGAAGATTGCCCTGCTCCTCTTTTCTTGAAACTACTATTATTACCCACCCTAAACCCTTGGGTAATTTTCTGAGCTAGTTCCTTCTTCCTGTCTTCATCTCTTGTGCGTATCAATTCATCAGTCAGAGTGTTAGCTAATTCTACAGCATCGTCAATAGTGCGAGGTCTCGCAGCCTTAACGATATTGCGAATTTCGCTAATTAATCCCCAAATATAGCGAGAAATGAGTACCGGTTCTGGCGAAGCCAGTGTTGGTACTACTCTAGCATATTCAAAGAATGTCTAAGTATAACCACAACAATCCACACCTATCATTCGATAAGTTAGGAACTTATTTGCCATTTGTTCCTTTTCATATTCAGGACAGAATTTCTTTCTACAAGATTCTTAAATTCTTCCCATGTCATAGCATAAGCCCTATTTCTTCCTTTAGCTTGTAACACAGTGTTCCACCATTCGAGTGCTCCTTCTTTAAACAGATTTGATGCGTACATGACCTGATCATCTTTGGCACACTTACTTATTGCAATTACTGCTTCGGTTTTCTCTAACCAACGCAGTGATGCAGTTGCCCCTTCATTGCCTGCAAAATCAGTGGGTTTACAAGCAAGGAATTCTTTGAAAGTGCAACCAGGTGTTGCAGCTTTTAGTTTCTTAGGGAGCGGCGTGTGCTGAGATTCGTTATCATGATTATTGCCCCCGTTTATACTATTACTGAAGTTATCTTCAGAAGTACGTTTACTAGGAACGATACGTTGCGGTTCGATTGGACTTTTTACAGCAGCAACGAATGCTGGAATAGCATTGGCTATCCCTTGAGCAACAATATTTTCAATATCTTCTCTAGTCATATATTGATCCCCTGGATGTTGCTCCGACTGATTAACCTCATTTACTGGTTCATTACCAATATTTTCCATCTGATTATATATACAGTCTTTTATTAGTATCTGATAAATAGCAATTATACACAGACAATCAGACAATTTACAATACACGTATAGTCAAAACTATCGATTTCTCGATTTCATTTTATATCGGTTATAGTATGCATTAATACACACCAATATTTTATAAAGTTTTATTCGTAGTTATGTTACAGACTGATTTTACTATTTACTTTTACTATTACACAACTATAGTTTTACCATCCTCCTATCTCTCGTTACTTGTCGTCCTAAAAACGAAATTCCCTTTCATCATACTTCCAGGCAATTTGTCCCCCTATCTCCCTGATTCTATTTCCTGCATCCATCAATTCTTCACCATAATGGCGAAGTTCCGCCATATTTTCGTTACTCATTGGTGGATTAGGTAGGGGTTCTGGATCGAATTGCGGAAGAAAGGAATAAGGGTCGTTAGACAATATTTTGAAATTGCCAATCATTCGTCCACCATTCGTCCATTTCTACAGGTTGAGAGTGGACTATTGGTTCTGGGATTGCTGGTTCAAAATTCATAGGGAGTGGATTTTCACTAGGATAGGTAAAAACATTCATATTGACAGGTTGAATAGTCTCACAGTTTGCCAATAGGAAATCTATTTCCTCCTGAAAAGTTATTCCTTGGTTTTGGTTTTGGTTGGAGCTCTCTCCAATTTATATCTGGGTTGGTCTAGAACCTTGTCCTACTTCCATTTCTATATCTTTAGAATATTCCTCAAACTGTTTTTCCATTTGCCTAGAGTCTTTCTTGACTTCAGTTTCCATCTCTTGCTGTTCAGTACTTTCTTTGATTACAATTTCTTTTCCTTTTACTAAAGGGTTGTTTATTTTCGGAAGTTTCAGAGCTGGCTTTTTCCTACGTATACGACATATCCCATACATAATTCTTTCTTTTCTTTCGTTTTCGCTTTGTCAAAGGTGGAGCATTGAATTCTACAAGTTGTTCCACATCAGCAAAGTATCCAGTGAAATCTTTGGAAACTTCTACATTCACCGGGTAAAGATCGAGGTTCTGAAAGGCTTAAGATATCTCATTCATGTTGTGTAGCATATATGCAAAATGCACAAAATACTAAGTTAAAACTTTGGAACAAAGTTTAACAAATAAATATTGATTTTTTATTGCACACTATTTGTACAAAATAACAGGAAAGAACACACTCGCATTTATTTATTTATTTACTGGGAAGTGCTATTACTAGACTTAGGGTTTTTAAAGATCTGCATGTTCTGCTACTGTGGCTAACATATATAAATTTGCCCATTTCTCATCTAGCTTGTCTTCCCAAGGTGATTTATTGATTAATTCCTGGGTTTCCCTTTTAATCCTCTTTTCTCGGATTTGCTTTTTACTTTTCTTAATAATCATACTCCTTTTTCTAGGAGAAAGCGGTTTCTCATATTGTGCTTTTCGCACAAATATTCCTTCTTCAGGAATTGTAGGGAGTTTTGAAGATTTGTTTTGGGACGAACTTATCTAATTTAAGATAGATATCTTGCAGCTTTTGCTTACCCATACTGTAACTAACACATAGTCAGTTTAATATAACACATAATCACATAAATAGTAATCAGGAAAAAATAAGTAACTCTAAATACTTAATTAGCTTAACTCAGTGGCTCTGATACCACCTCATTTCTGTCACGGCCCCCGACCCGGTTTGACCCGTTTCAGGAGCCGCGGGACAGAAATCCCGTGATGTTTATTTAATTGAGTTTAACAGCGGAAGTTTATCATCAGGATCGTTGTAAAGCTAAAAACTTTTCCCGATTATTTTATTTCACAATTCGGGATAAAATCCCGGTAATTTACAATAACATGATTTTACTGATAAATCTTTATTTTTAGAAAACATATTTCTCTATTTTATATGAGCCACTTTCTTAAGCTTGAAATGCTCCCCAGCACTTTTCCTGAATTACAATAGATCACCTGAAACATGTTTGAAAAAGGTTTTGTCAGCGGGAAATACTGAGTGAATCTTTCAGTTTACTAAAATGACCCGTTTATTATAATTTACAGTATTAAGAGTTTTTACATATGTTTCTGATATCTACCAACTACCCACAGTATTTGTCACTCGACCGGATCTGTGACTGTGGTCATATCACCATTGGCTGCCCCAATGAATGACGTATATCACTAAATTTTATGTTCGCCCACCTAATGTGATTAAAACAGTAGTAATGTGCACAATACCCCACATACCGGCTGTAATTTGGTGATTACATAAACTTAATCACTGTAATTATAATTCTGAAAATAATTTGGAGTATTGTAAAACATTTGATAAAAAGAGAATGACTCACATTGCAGATTTAACACGGGCGGAATATGATTTTGCCTTGTTAACCTAATTTAATAATAATGCACATAAAACCGGGTTAGTGATCAATACAACAGTTACGATAACTCACGAGATCAAATTCTCACAACGAATGACAAAGTGCGATACTTAAACATCCATCGAATTAACGACGAACGACAAAGTATCACCCTAATGTGGGCGGCACTTAAACATCCATTGGATATATTGATCAGTCGGAAAATGAATCGTAATAGCGATCGAGTGATTACCCTGTTTTGCGGCAGCAATTCGATATTAGTATACTATGGACTGTTTCTGCTTATAACGTACTCTACACAACGAATTCTTACGTCATTTTCAACACAGAAAGCAATTGCCAATGTCTGCTATTCATAGTGATTTTTGGACAGGCTTAGGGACCGTATGGCATTTACCCTTACGGTCCGTAAGGGGTGCAATCTAATTACATAGGCTAGCTGGGTTCGGGACTAGCTTGCATGACTCAACATAAAAACGAATTTCAAATTGGACAACGTATTTTAGAGATAATTATCACTAGGGTTTAACCCCCCTTGAGTTTTAGGGGCCCCGATTCTAATTCCGATTGTTCTGAAAATTTTAGGGTTAGTGCAGAATTACTTGGGTATCTCAATTAGGGTTTTCTTATTGACTAATTATCATCCTAATTATGGATTTTAATGAGAATTGTTACAGAAACAATCCAAGATTTGATGGCTGGTGATGACCTTGTAAAAGGGGGCATTAAGATAATGATTAAAGAAGATCTTGGATTGGAACAATCTGCAAGTACTGCTCAGACAGTCATGAATAGGCCTGCATCACCAAACACCTCATCCAATAAAAATCTCCCAAGAAACCCACCAGACTCAACGGTACTAAAGTGGAAGACTGACAAACAGACCCACGTACTGACATTGCTCAAGTCTAGTGGAGAAGTGAAGAATATATCAAGGGAACAAACTCTTGGCCTGAGTCTTGAATATTTGCAGGATCTCCTTGATCTTCCACTTAGCAGGGATGATGATGACACAGATGCCTTAGCCTTTGAACTTCAACTCAAAGGGCAAATAAGGGAACTGCTGATGAGGCAATAAAGATCTACAATAATGAATAGTTTTGGCATTATCTGTTCCAGGGGCAGATTGTTGGGATTGAACCCTATCAGAGGAACATGTAATTAAAGCCAAAACTGGACCAGGTCAGTAGATCCAGAATAAGCAGATGTTATGCATACAAGTCTCTTCCCTTGAAAGTGGTTTCAACATCTGCTGACCTCCTATCTACTGATCATACAAACTGCTGACCTACAACTACTGATCAAGTCAAAGACGGATGAAGAACTAAAGCCCTGCTGCCCAATCTACTGCCTTGAGTCAAACACTACTGATCATGACAAGTACTGCTGGGTTCACAGCAGTGGAAGGTTGTAGCAGTTGTTTTATTTACTTTATGTAATGAATTGTAATATCAGTTGTTAGCATAGCAGTGTTTGTATAGGTCAGAGGTTAGAGTTTGTTAGGAGGTTAGATGTCACTTTCATGGTGACGTCAGCTTAGATGCTTTAGTGGTTTGCTCGTGCCTATAAATAGAACAGTGCTCTGTACTGTTCTATTAGCTCTTTCACCATCTTCTTCCTGCATGAACAAATACTGTGAGCTCAGGCTGAGGGGGAGTTTGTTGCATACTTGCAAAATTGTAATCGTTGTTGAAATAAATTCAATCATTCGGTTCAATGTTAAACTTGTATGTTAAAAGCAATTCTCCTGTTTGATTGTGAAAAGTTTGCTTCCATTTTAATTCCGCTGCACAACTCATCCATCTTCATCTTAATTCAAACGTAAAACACAATCAAAACCAAACTCAGATCCTAACACATATGAGCTGGCATTACAGATTTAAATGAATTAGCAATAATCTCCTGCTCAGACTGATAATAATAAACCATTGCTGCCGCCTCTTTAAGTTCTGCATAACTTTCATCAAACACCACTTCACTGACTTCTTCAACTTCAGGAACATCTGGCTCTTCGGTAATTTCTACCATCATCGCAAGACCCCCTCCTAGAATATACTTATCCCAACTGAAACCTTCAGGAAGTATTTCATCATCTTGATTCACCAAAAGAGCTTTTTCTTTGGATGGACCATTCTCGATTTGAGGTCTTGGATTGAATGGTTGTAGACTGGTTTTATGATAGATGGCCTGCCGGTAGTAATCGTTGGTGAATGGATTTTTATGGTTGTTGACTTCTCTGTTTGGACATTCACGCTTGAAGTGTCCTTTTTCTTTACACTTGAAGCAAGTAACCTTTGATTTATCAAATCCAAGCTTACAATCAGGACTTAAGAGACTATTTCTTCCCGTGATCTCCATGAACTTCTGAGCTCTTCTCACAAGACTAGCCATACCCCATTTCATGTCAATGAGCTCCATTTCCTCGGGATCTATTTGATCGTAATCTTCTTTCGTCATATCAGGGTTACCAATTCGTCCTGCTACTAGACTCTCGTAGGATTCAAGCATAGAACCAAGAAGTGTTATATGCTGCTTTGCTGCTGTCTCTGTAAAATCTTGACCATTTTTTATATTTACAGCAATGTTGCACATTATCCCATGACTATAACTCTGATTGTTTGATCCTGAAGAACTTTGAGAAGAAAACTGTTCTTAAGAACTTTGAACCTTAGGACTTGGTTCGTAACTTGAAAACGGTGAAAAATTGTTTCCCGATGAAGAACTTTGAGGTACTCCTGATGAAGAATCTGTACTGAATGCAATTTGAATTTTTGGACTCGGAGTAGATGTGGCAGATGAGCTTCCTTTGTAGTAAAGCTAAACATCTTGATGTACGTTTGCAGATTTCATTTTACTCATCTTCCGCATTTCAAGCTCTTGACCTTCAAGGCTCTCAATAAACGTACTCAAATTAAAACCAATGTATTCCAAGTTGTTCTTCAAAACCATTACGAATGTTCCCCACACTTCTTTAGGTAATGCATCAGCTAACTTATCAACCAACTCTTCGTTTGTTTTATCTATTCCCAAACGCTTCATTTGCACAACCAAGTGACAATACCTCTCAATCAACTCTTTTGTTGACTCTCCACTGATAGCAGTAAAAATGTCAAATTCCTTTTTCAATAACACCTTTTTGCTTTTAATCATTGCGGCACTTCCAAGAAATTTCAGTTTAAGAGCGTCCCAAATAGACTGTGCGTTATCCTGATGCTGTAACAATACCAGAATATCTTCCTTAATTGCCTATTGTAATATACTGACCATCTTCTTTTCGGCTTTAAAATGTTCTTGTTCATCCGGAGTTAACAAGTGAATTGTTTTTTCAATACCAGCATCATTTTTAGGAACAACATATTTCATTTCAATCTTTAGCCAACACTCAAAGTGATTTGCCTGAACCCACGTTCGAAATCTATCTTGCCACCCTGAATACTTTTCAGTGCTGAGCAGTTTCGGTGGTTTTTGCATTGTTCCTAGCTTGTTCTCCAAATTCATATTCTGGACTACACTTGCCGGAGATTGAACAGACATACCACTTCCGAAGAACGCGTTGTAAAACTCTTGGTTATCCATTTTATACTTTGAAAAAATTTTCGGAAAAATTTTAAGTTTTGAAAAATTTGAATTTCAAGCGGACTGGTACTTCCAAACGATCTGGACTTTCAAACGGATTGGACTTTTCAAACAAACTGAGTATGTTTCAAACGAACTGGAATGTTTCACACGATCTGGAAAATTTCAAGCGAACTGGATTGTCCAATCCGTGCGAAGTGAAAGTCAACAAGTTAAAAGATTTCAGTTCATGCGAAGTGGCACCTAAGTTGTGTAGACTAATCCAATTCGTACGAATTGGACAAAGCTTTCAAACGATTTGGCAAAACTTTCAAACGATTTGGCACATTTCACACGAATTGAGCAACATTTTCACACGAATTGAAGTTTTTGACACTTTTTGATCAGTTTTAGTTCGAATTTAGGTCTGTAACTTTGTAGGATTGTTTAAAATGGTGTTTTACACGTTATATCCAAAATTCAGTACATTATGTTCGTAAATTCGTCCAAAAATCCAAGAAAGAGTAGAAGTAGAAAGTTCTAAACCATTCAAAGCACTGTTTCAACTGATTTGAATCATCCTGAGCTCTTATACCACTTGTAGGATTGAGATTCGATCAATACGAGTTGATCTGAGTCAAATTTAGGTCGCTAGAGAGGCGGAAACAATCTAGTAACCTTGAATCGGTGTTAGAATAGGAGTAGGAGCAGAGAAATACACTTTAAACTGGTTTTCCATTCATATAAAACGTGATCGTACGGAGAGAATTTTGGCAGCACTTCGTGTCAAGTTCTCTGGAAAGTTACAAATGAAACAGACAACCTGCCTATTTATTGGCAGCACCAGTTCGCACGGGATGAACAACCCACTTCGCACGAACTGGACAACTCCCAGTTCGTGCGAACTGACACATTAATACCACTTCGTGTGAACTGGTCCAATTACATATAAACTTAACTTTTCAAAACTAAAACATGCTACTGACACGACCTAGACTGATGACGTAGGCGATAGACATTGTGCATCAACACCAAGCACCCCTATTTATAGCCTGCACAGAAGCTCGGACACGGCCCCGTGTCCACCCATCTTCACTTTCTTCATTAATTGCAGTTCGTCTGCATTAGTTGACCACGCCCCCGTGTCCGCTGGGCACGACCCCATGTGCAGAAGTGTATCTGTACTATCAAGATTTCCCTAGATTATGCGAATCTTAGAGTTGACCACAGCCCCGTGTCCGCTGGACACGCCCCCGTGGTGGGCGATAGAAGCTTCTACAACTTTGTCTTTTCTGCAGACACTTGGGCACGCCCCCGTGCTCATTGAGCACGGGGCGTGTTCAGCCTTCTGTTCTCTTGTTTTTGCTTGGGAAGATGCTGCCGAGGGGTCGGGCATGCCACGTTTGTTCCTTTTCTTGTATTTATGTTAGATTTAGCTGTCTTTTTGCTTCTTTTGTTCATTTGAGTTCATTTCATCCTGAAAATACAAAAGGAAGACAAAAAACACACTTTTTTTTTCCAACATTAGTATTAAAAAAGGGTTAGTTTTATGCCACAATTGATGTAATTTATATGTTGCATTTTGTGCACATCAATCCTCATATTATCCACACGGTAATCCACCACCACCATATTATCAATAATACTACTATGAACCCGAATTGCCACATTTCTCAAGTTACCCGGAGGAGTATGGTGATTATTATAATGAATACCCTCAACCGGCATCCGAGGAACCTCAAGATTCAATGCCTTCCAAGCTTGATGCTCTCCTAAACATGGTGAAAGGATGTCTATCAAAGATATGAAGAAAGCGAATGAAGTGAGAGATAAAGCCCATGAAGTATTGGTGATGCAAGTGGGTCAACTAGCGGAGGAAATAGCCCAAATTAAAGGCGAGCGGGATGTTTCGGGTAATGGTACCATGGTTGATGGTGATGTGGTGGAAGAGGTCATAGATCTTTCAGAGCAAGAAGTCGAATGTCTGAACCGAGCGGAAGACATGACACCGCGAGATGAGTCAGATCCGAAAGAAGCCCACGTTCATATCCATCCTTCTCCCATACTTATCACTCCAACCAACAAAGTTGGGGATGTGGGTTCGGGTATAAGGCTTCGAAGGGTGGCGTTGCAAGACATTGGCCAGTTTGGTAAGAAGCGACCCTGAAGTTGTACAGTATGCAAGCCAAATAGAAGAAAAAGATAATGGATTCGGCATGCCAACAACCGAGCGTATGTTGGGAACTCGGTAGGCAAATGTTCACTTCGACCACCATGAGAGGCAAATCAGGTATGATTGTTGTAGAGTTTGTATTATTATTCGTTTTTATTTTATTTTAGTAGCTAAATGAACTTTGTGGGTGTATTCCCTATATAACCCTCACGAGACCTGCTCGTCCTCCCGAGCTATCAAGAGATTTAAAAAGGCTTGTTGCATACGCTAAATGCAACCGTGATTCCTACGAAAGTGAGTTAGGTTTGTTGTTATTGTACATTATATTTTTCCACATAAATCAAAGTGAAATAACGTATGGTTTGGTAATATTTTCATAAAAGTGGTAGAACTAGGTCACTAACAAATTTTGATGGTTGTGAGAAGCATGCTTCTACACAAGGGTTGAGATTTGTAGGTACATTTTGTTCGTGAGACGACCGCTTTGTTGAAAGATAAAGAGCACACGAGGAGCGAAAAACCAGGTGCATACGTTTCTTTTTACCTTTGATTTTTAGTTATCAAATAAGTGGAATTTAATTTGTATTTTATTTTCCATGGTGAAATTTTGGGGAAGTTAGCCATGTCACATCCCTTGTGCGTTTTAAAAAAACTCTAGTTCTTACACATTGAGGACAATGTTTACCTCAAGTGTGGGGATGGGGGAGTAAAAGTTTTTTGATTTTTGACCCATTTATTTAAACACCACACATTGAGGACAATGTTGACCTCAAGTGTGGGGATGGGGGGAAAATTTTAAAAAATTCTCAAAATGTCTTTGTTTGAAGTGATCTAGAAGGCACAAGTAACTAAGTTAACGAGGGATGACACAACCTTGGTCTTTTGTCATGGTCAAGTTCAAGTTAGTAACATGATGGGTATTTAGCGGGTGGTTATTTGGGAATAATCCGCCTAAGAAACTTGCAACTTATGTATATCATATTCCATACCCTTTATACGTGAGATCTTGAGCCACTTTTATACATCATATATACACATATTTCTTCGTTTGAGTGGACCACTAGTCATGTATTGTAGAAGTTACATCTTTTGATACGTTTGAGACCATAGACCGAATACAAGCACGAGAATGATTAAGGCATTAGGTGAACCTTTCCTTTAAAACCATTTATCTATCCTTACGAAACCAAATCCCCTAGTCGCCCACTTTGAGCCTAAACCTTTCGTTTGACAACCCACTTAGCCAACAACCAAAAACCTTTCTTTTTAAACCCGTGTGATGTAAATTCGATTATAAGATTATGTGTTTGTATAGTTATGATTTATATTTGCGAAAAAAAGAAAAATTCAGAAAATGTTGCGAAAAAGAATAGAAAATCATTGAGAAAAACACAAAAAGATGTGTGGTAGTTGTTGAATAAAAGGCAAACACTTTTGCCTATTAGTTTGTCAACTTTTGTTTAGTCGGTTTAGATTAGTTGTTTGCAATAAAAATCGAATTTTCATCACCTTAACCACTTTAAAATATCCTATTTCCTACCCTTAGCCTAGCCCCGTTACAACCCTTTAAAGACCTTTTAACTTGTGCTTAGTATTCGTGTTCGGTGGTGGAGAATGATTGAGTTGCAAGCCTATGCGGGTACATGTTCTATTCGGTTTTGAGTGATTACTTTAAAAAGGTGCTAATACATCATTAAAATTAGCTAACTTGTAAACCGAGTGGAGTGAACATTGTGAGGGATATGCATGATTTGTGAGTTTCAAGGGCGGGTTAATCTTGGATAACTATTCTTATATGATTAATCATTTATTGCTAAATATGTTGAAAATTGTAAAAAGTTTCAACCGGGTATGACATTAGACCTTAACCTTAGTCTCGGGAATAGGATGTTTGTTTCTCCTTCGACCCACGTGAAAGTGAAGGACAGATTTGCTTGAGGACAAGCAAACGACAAGTGTGGGGACGTGATATGTGGTCGAAAACCGGTGTTCGTTTATGTTTAAGTTCATGTTTTTACTGAACTTTTAATCTCGAATAGCCTACTTTTAATGGGATTTGTGTTTTACAGGTCTTACGAAATTTAAGGAGCTAATCAAGAGCTTTACGGACCACCGGGACGAAAAACGAAGCTTCGGGATAGAAAACGGGTCAATCGGGAGATAAACGGCGAAAACCGGACAAAGACTTCAGAGACCGGCGTCCCAGACGCCCAGACCAGCGTCCCAGATGCTGGTCCCCTACGTGAATTTGGGGAAAACTTTGGTTAAGAACCCAATTCGAGTATCTAGCTAGAGAGACTCCATTCTGTACTTCCATATGCGATTTGGAGGTTCCATTTGATCCATTATCATATTCCATCAAGTTTTGAAGATTAATCATCAACCATGAGTGGCTAATTTCTTCAAGATCATCCCTGGGTGAAAGGTTGTGAGTTTCTAGGGTTTTTTTTTTCATGTTTTGGTTTGATACAAACATTTATTAATCTTTGATTGAAATTGTGTGAATCAATTGTTGGTATTGCTTTGAACTCGAAATTGTTAAGTTTTCTTGCAACATTGACGTTGAGAAATGATTGCTACCATTAAGTTGTGATATATGCTAGGGTTTGGTTTTTGTTCTTGATTAATAAAGCATACTACTATTGTCTCATATTGTGATGGTTATCTTGCACCGGTTGCGTATGATAGACGATTGTTGATGTCTAAGATTAGGATTTCAAATTAACAAACTAAAGAAGTCATTGGTGTTCATAACATAATGAAACCATTCATGGTGGATAGCCCTATATACTTATTAATCCAAACCCGGGTGTGATTCTTTTCTAAATAGTGTTC